>NW_028292570.1:9052206-9352206 GCF_029948245.1 Actinia tenebrosa
GAGTGTGTTGCCGGTTGGTTCCAAATTTACCAGGGCGTGCTAATACCGTCTTTCATTATCTTCAAAGGCAGGAACCGTCCGATGAGAAGATAGCCTTCATCTTCTTCAGGAAGGACCACTTCCATTAGCGACGAAAAGATCCCAATGTTATTATTCCCCACAAACTTAGCAGTGTCTTCGCCCGGCCCTGAAGCGCCAAGGAAACAACGAACCACAGCAGCCCAGGCAAACCGGCTGCACTTTTTTCCTAGGCCGTCCAGCCCATTGCCCTTGATTATTTACGCACGCGACCCGTAGCCTTAAGAGCGGATAGGATAACTTCCTACTACGCTGAAATAGCGACCGCAAAAACGCCAGCGGAACGCCCATACTTTTAAAGGGCTCTTTTTACTTTTTCCTTGGTGGTAAGACCCACCCCCAACTCTTTTGCAGGTTTTCCTTTTGAGCCGCAATTCCGCAAGGAGGATTTCGAGGGACTCAATTACTTTTGAGCTGATGCCTTTCTTCCTCGGTACGTTGTGGTCTCGATCCTTCTGATGCAGCTCTATTTGCCTCTACAGGTTATCGATGGATGATCTCTTTGCCGGATTTGCTCTCTTTTAGTGTTAATTTCGGCAACAACTGCCGCCGTTCCTCCAAAGCGCCAGCTATGGTGATATGCACGTTTAGATGCTTCATTGCTTATGTTTAGGTCTTGCAGGGCGAGATCGAATGCCTTTTCAGCATGGTTCATTCGCGTTCAGCATCATCTTTTGTTCTCTCAATTTCTATTATTCTTTGGTTTTTATCGTTAAGTTCTCTCGTTTGAGCATCAGGGAGTAGTTGTTTTGTGCATGTAATCTGCCTTCCCTTTCCTCCAACGTTTATTGCAAGGCCCTTGAAGCGTTTTATAGCGCAAACACGTTCATTTAGGGTTTACAACCTTTCTAACGCGCTTCGGGTAAGCTAGTTCGAACGCATTTTAATCTTGAGACGTCACCCTAAACGTGCCCCTCCTCATCAAAGAGGGGTGTGTTTCGTACAGCGGTCTTTGTCAGGAAATCTACAGGTCTTGAACGATTATGAGGGGAACGTTGTTTCCGCGTTCTGTGAGCCTTACGTCGTCAGCATCAAACTGGAATAACGCTGCGTTAGCTCTTGCGTTGCCCACTCTACGGGGTTTTTCCCGCGCGCGTTGAGCTACCTGATCGTCTATGTTTCGAAAGTTCCAAGTACTCAGGGACGGGGCTGCCGCGGTTTCTTGATTGCCACATGCGATTCAAGGTGCCTTGAAGCTCTCCACCTTCACCATACCTGCTATCACGGCCATGTCGTAACGTGAGGAGCGGTTTCCGCGCATTTAGGTCCATGGCGTCGTATTCTTCGTCGTTAATGTCGACTGACCTCTTCGGTGGTGGGGTCAAAATCGTTCTTCTACTTCATATATATGAGAAGCTCAAAGTTACAAAACCAAACAGATTACCTAAAGCAGGTTGGCGGACTGAAAGCAGAACGAACCTTTCACAGGGTTACATTCACACCTTCATTCTAGCGCCCAAAGCCATGAGAAACGCTGTACGTGGCGTACCCCCGACTAACGGGATAACCTAGTTAGCGTTCCCTGGCACCATGAGCGCTAAGGTTTAACCTAGGCAATACAGCCAGATAACCGCAGACAGCGCGTTACGTCGTCAATAATGCAGGTAGAAAACCTTGTTTCCAAAATGCGCGTAAAGTTCGCCGGGCGAATCCTTGCTGGACTTAACAGGTATGATTTGTATAACCACGTACAAAGACTTATTGGTTGACTGCATTTGACCGCGCGCAAAGGATAGAGCAGGGAATCGCCGTGAAGCCATACGCAAGGTAAGAAGCGCAACCGACAGCGCCTCGTGAGAAGACGAAATAAAGACGGCTTATGGTACTAAATATGTCGTTCCTTTGGACTTTGAAGTTATCACGAACCACGGTGCATACTACCCAAGGCAGCTAAGCGAACTGCAGTTCGAAGTAACCCTAGCAGACACTACGAACATCCTGCAAGGAAAAGATGTAAGTTCATCAGCCGTCCACCCATACTCCGTTACTAACTTAGAGCTGCAGTATGAAACGGTATACAGCGAAGACTTAGCACGTAGCGCCGGTATGGAATACAGCGCCGGGAAGGCTTTCCTTTACGACCACGTCGTGATGTACAAGACGTTCAGCTTTACAAATACGTCGAAGAGGTCATCAACCAAAGCATTACCTTCCCAGGCGCAGCCTCACAGGGATTAATGTTGCTGTTCGCAAAGACATACACGGCAGGATTGCGTGACTCCGAGGCGTTCTTTAATCCTAACATTACCAACGTAGGTGTTAGCATCAACGGAGTGCCTAATAAGGTTTACTCACAAGGGATAAAGCCCGCGGATATGTACCGGGAAGTCGCACGTAAGTTTGGCGACCAAATTGACCCAAAGAAATTCTTTAAGGATAAGTACGCGCTGTGGATCGACATGCGCACGACGAACGACGAAGACCTACATGGACAGGGATTGCGGCTGGTAAATACCCAGGACGGCATTACGTTGGAGATCAAGCGCACCAAAGACGCCAGCGACGCTACTAGATCAACGCATATATCTTCGTAGTCCTCAGACGCGCAACTGAGTGTAGAAATGAATCAGCTAAAAAGCGTTGCGTATTGATTCGCGTTCCTTGAGCCAAGCGAAAGGATAAAAATATTCCTTAGGTATAATATGCTTCGCGTATTCGAAAACAACGAAACCAAACTGCAATGCATAGTGCAAGGCGATAAACTTTACTTCAAAGCGAAGGAGGTGGCGGCGGCGTTGGGTTACGTAAATTCCAGAAAAGCGGCGTCTGATCACGTATCAGAGGAAAACAGGGTAACTTTGAAGTCTTTAAAGGGTGTACTCAGCGTGACACCCTTAACGCACAACCCAATGCCGTGTATTTGACGGAGGAAGGTCTTTACGAATTGATATTCGGATCTGAAAAGGCTGAAGCAAAAAAGTTCAGGAAATGGGTGTTGGGTGACGTTCTACCCACGCTAAGGAAGACAGGTAAATACGATATGGAGAAGCGATTCAATGGTTCAAATCCAATGGCATTTAAGATAGAAACGGAGGCAGACATACACGATAGAACCGTACACAGGGTGCGTAGGTTCTACTCGCACGTAATCATAGTTCCAGGTCTTGGAGAACTGCAGGACAACCGCAAGTAAGCGCATTAAAAGCTGGCGGAAAGGCTACCAGGCAGGCCAACCCGATCTGCTGATCCTTAACAACCATAATAAATACAATGGATTATGCATAGAATTGAAGACACCCAAAGGCACCGGCGTATTGTCCGAGAAACAAAGGGTAATGTTGGAACGATATGAAGAAAAATGGATATTTAAACCATCGTAAGCAATGATTATGATCTACTTTGCAGGGAAATAGACGAATATGTTGCCGGTATTCGCATTCCTTGCCCTTGGTGCATTAAGGCATTCAAAGGTCAAGACACTTTAAGCACGCACCTTAAAATATTTCATAGGTATAATGATTCTTAAACAAACATACTGGCGAGATCTGCTGCAAGGCGTTTCATACCGAATAAAAAACTACGTCGCATTCGAAGACATCGACCGTTTGAGGTTGGTCTTAGAACGCGACGGTCAGGAATACAGCCTTTGGGCGCCTGACTGTGTGAGATACATACTGCAGGGTGAAGAATATACACACCTACGCAGTCATGGTAAGGTAAACGGCCGATGGAAGTTTGACATCGAACGTCGAGCGGAGGATAATCCGTTGTGCGACTAATCCTCTTCATGGGCGGATAAGTAGTCATCTGCTGTGTCTGCCCTCATTTTTTCCGCCATTTCATACGCTGATAAGGTAATAGTCACACCTCCTAGGAACGCTGCGATGTAAGGTAACATTATACCTTAAGTAGATTCCACTCTTTTCTTACCAACAGATAATGATCTAAGGGCTTAGGGCCATCGTAAAGGCAGCACCAAATATGTTGGCCGCTACGTATACAGCCACATCGGTCGCAGATGCCATCCCAGTGTTCCCTATTCTCCCACCTTACACCCTCATAGTCGTCGAAGCATACGAAGTCTTCGTCGATCTCCTTCTTACGTCGCGTGAGCACCCGGCCGGTTTCAAGGGGGCAACATCGCTCTGCTAAATCGCCGTGGGTCTCGCAGACCACATCTGTGAGGTCATAGCGACGGCAGCGGTACTTATGCCAGTTTTCTTCGAAGAGGGGTTCATCGCATCGGCGGCAATGACCTTTAAGGCAGACTCTATGCTCGCGGTGATATCGTAGGGCCTGTACTGTGGACAGTTCCTTACCGCAGTCACCGCAAACAGTGCTGATGGTCTTCTGACAGACTTTCTTGGAAAGATGGTATTGCAGTCGCTGCTTGCTACTAAAAGCTCTATCACATTGCACGCACTTCATTATATATACCTTATTTTTTATTGTTAAATTGTTAAACCCTGTAAGAGGGTTTTAGGATAGGGTCTATTATTTCTTGTTATTTTGTTAAGCCCCGTAAGAGGGTTTTAGGATAGGGTCTATTATTTCTTGTTATTTTGTTAAGCCCCCATTAAAAGATGAGGTATCATTCTTTCTCATCGTTGAAACCAGCAAAAAGATAATCATGTTAACCATTCTTCGATTACGATGATTTAACAAAATAACAATAAAAAATAGGTCCTTACTTGAGACCTCTTTGCAGCATTTAACAAAATAACAATAAAAAAGAAAGACCTATGCTAATTCCCCTTGCCGGGGCTTAGTAAGATCTTCTTTGCGACCTCTTACTCTTCTCGAGCGTCGTCTAAAGTCCTTTGTGCTTTAGTATCCGCGGGACACCAATGTCCAACGAAGTCTTCTTCAGAGAATACCTTATTACAGTGACGGCAGGTGTATTTTTTACACGGTTTGGGTATCGGTGTTTTGGGAGGGATTATGCAGTCAGCAGGTAGTTCGCACGTAATGCAGTCCATATATCTATGGGGGATATCGAATGAAGTCCTTAATGGACTCCTTAGCCCACGTCGCCATTGTCAAAAGCGCACCAAACCGTTCCGCGCGCTTCAGACCACACATTTCATCGTACAATTCCTGTACGCGCTCTTTTAACCGGTCTATCTCCTCCCTTTGCATTTCTATGGTGTCTTTTTTATCCTTTGCGTCGGCGGTAATCCTTCTTACTGCTTCCACTGGTTCCATCTATATATGAACCCAGATCACATGCCTTGTAACGCTCTGATAGTAGGACCCACCGGCTGCGGAAAGACCCAGTTCGTGGTAGAGCAGCTATTAGGACCCTTTAGATACCGCTTCGACTACATAGTGCTATTATGCCCCACCTACGTGAACAACCGCACCTGGACGGGCATAGGAGTGAAAGATGACGACTTCTTTGTAGATATCTTAGATCCTAACGAGTTATCCAGCCATCTTAAGTTCTGGCACAAGCAATTCCCTAAAGATACACAGACTTTACTCATACTGGATGACATTGCCTGTGGGGACGACGTAAAAAGACGCACTTCCGAATTAGTGAAGCTCGCCTTTAGCGGTAGGCATGACAATATCAGCGTTTGGTTGCTTTCCCAGCAGCTTACCAGTGTCTCTAAGCCCTTTAGGGAAAACATAGGCTCTCTCGTAGTATTTTATACTCCAAGTAAGTCTGACCTGGAAACCATCTTAAGCGACTACGGCGGCGAGATAAGCAAGGAACAGTTGCATGAATACATGCGGCATTTAAAAACGCACCAACATTCCAAAATGATCTTCTCTTTGAGGTTTCCGTACGAGGTTGGAATCTATGATTCCTAATGTATATGGAGATTGAGCAGCTCTTAGATGAAGTCCCCCACAGCTAGATGAAAGTAACCTCAAGGAACAACTTAACATCCTTGTGTCATCTGGGAAGTGCAAAGAAATGATAGGCAAGGAACTTACCCATGAGCAGGTTAATAAGTTGTCAGAAGAGGAGGTTAAGAAGTTCCATAAGAGGTACGAGGCCGCCCTTGCAAGTAAGACCACGGACGCCGTAGCAGACTCCGCTATCCGACTTGCCACTAAATTGCTTGGACTTGCACTGCCTATAGACGACGTGGAGCAACTACAGAAGGACATAAGAGATGACTATGTCATATCCCAAGAACTTAAGATAACCTGTGGGTGGTTGTCTTTGAAGTGCGGTAAGTTAATGGCAGTCGCCTCTGCGGCTTTGCACGTAGCTCAGCATGTCGACTTGAAGGAGGTACTAGGTTCCTTCGGAACATCTTGGAAGGACTTCAAGAAGGACAGAGAAGTCGAAAAGGTCTTCCAGGCGGCACTTGCTGAGGTACCTAGTCAAGTACCTGCAAGTGACTTATCAAGTACTTAGTCAAGTCATTCGCGGGAATTACCCAGGTCGCCTCAAGTACCTAGTTAAGTACTTATCAATTCCTTCAAGTCCTTAGATATAAATGAGTGAAGCTGAATCGAAGGCGGAGGAAACCCCTCAAGTAGAGGAGCAACGAATCACCAAGGCTAAATCTCCAGGCAGAGTTGCTGCCGGTAAGAAGCTCGCGGAGATGAACAGGAAGAACAAAGCAAAGAAAGAAGAAAAGGTGGAGGAAGAGGAATCCTTCATTAATCCTGGGTACGTCATTGGCGCGTTAGGAGTCGCTATAGCAGCAGGCAGCCTTTACTTACAATGGCGGGCAACGAAAAAGGTAGAACCACCAACGTATCACGCACCTGTGGAGGTTAGAAAAAGTAAGATCCCTGAAATGGAGTAGATTTATCACCACGTACCGTGGCGACCTAGATTTTCCTTCTTGCTTTGTAATATAATGTCGACCGCGTTGTTGAAAACTGTTGAAGAGGCAGCTATCATTACTTCCATCGTTGCGGGTATTGGTTGGGTAGGTAAGAAAGTGCTCAAAGAAGACTTTACTGAAGACCCAAGCAAGAGCTTCGCTAATTTTGCTAAAATGACCGCTGCCGTAGGCGGGGCTATCATGGTAAAGGATTACCTACGGAAGGAAAAGTACCTACCTACGGTGTAATATATATGGCTAGCGTGGTCGCAGGTGGAGTTATTGCAGCTTTAGCATTCACTGGAGCTAATTATGGTGGTCAATATTTAGATAGATTAGTTAGAGGCGACAAAAGCGGTGCCGCCGAAAGAAAGAGACACGACTTAGCGCTGGAGAAATATCAAAGGGACGTTGCAGCTTGGAATGAAAAAAGACAAGCTTACAGGGATTGGTTGGATAAGAACTACCAAGACAAGATGCAGGCAGACAAGAACTTCGAAAACACAGACTACGCCTTCAAACTTTATGCGCAAGCACACCCCGACTTTAGAATGAAAAAGCCTCAGTTCAAGAATTACTACCAGCCTTCTAAGAAACAAAAAGACAATGAATTGGTCTTTGTAGGAGTCGCAGGGCTGGCCGGAGGCGTGGCTTTGGCGTATCTAATATAATGATCGTCTTTTTGGAAAGCGACAAGAATGACTTTACCACGTATTTGAATCCTCCCATCAAAGCCTGTAAGGTTCGGTTGGTTAGTTGCTCTTTGTACAATTCTTGGTATAATTTAATTAATGGCTTTGTCATCGGAACTTCCGGCACCAAACCAAAAATACCAGATTCCCATTACACCCCCATAACACTGGCTAAGGAGCTAGCAAAGCATGGATATACTCTTACCACAGGATTACCCCATGAAATGACATTTAAGAAAAATAATGGGAGCGCTAATTTAAAGGACAGTTCATTGGTAGAACTCCTGGGCCTTACTAGTACCACGATAAATAGCGGCAGTACATATGATGTGAAATGGAAAGTCGCATCCTCTTATGAAGTCTATTGCGACTTGGTCCATAGTTACAACAATGGAGAAAAGTCTTCTCTTATGTCCAAGTTTCTGCCCCAAGGTAATCCATTTGACCCAGTAGAATACACTCCCATTTCTTTGAGCTATGACTTGTCTAATTTGGTAGAAAGCATAAACATCACCATTAAAGTGGACGGAAAGACGGTGGATTTTAACGGACGTAAGATCAATCTTGTTTTGGAATTCATATAATGGGCCGCGTAGAGGACAAACTTAAAAGGATTTACTATGGGCCGGAAGGCTATTGGAGAGGAGCGTCAGCTATCAAGAAACTCGCGACCGCGGCCAGGGTATCAGACGAAACGGCTAAGAACTGGTTGAAAAAACAAACCCTCTGGCAGGTTTATCTTCCCGTGCCTAAGTACATTCCCAGGCCCAGCTTCACCGTAAATACCCCTAATGAAGTTCATCAAGCGGATTTGCTTTTCTTGCCGCACGATAAGGTGAGAAAGAAGACCTATAGGTACGCTTTGACCGTAGTCGATATCGCAAGCAGATACAAGGACGCCGAACCTATAACCAGCAAGGATTCTGGGGAAGTCGCAGAAGCCCTAGGTAGGGTTTATAAGCGCGTCTTGAAATGGCCTAAGCTGCTGCAAGTGGATGCGGGGACGGAGTTTATGGGCGTGGTTACCAAGACCCTGAAAGACCACGACACTAAGATTAGAAGAGCTAAAGCAGAGTACCACAGGGGTCAGAGCATCGTCGAAAGATTCAATAAGACCCTGGCCGAGCGTCTCTTTGGATACCAGTATTGGAAAGAGCTGGAAGATCCCTCCAAACGCAATAGGGAATGGACTCAGAGGCTCCCCCAGGTCGTCGCAGCTTCGAACAACGAGGCGGCCAGGGCTACGGGAATGAAACCCAGGGATGCCATAAAAAAGAAACACGTGGAACACAAGTCCTTCATCAGAAGTTCGAGGGCGGTCTTCCCCCATGAAAAGAAATTAGGTAATGTCACGGTTCGATATCTCTATGAGCCGGGTGAATTAGAAGGAGGATCCAAAAGAGCTACGGATCCTAATTGGTCTTTGGAAACTTACCAGATCCGAAGTGCGATAGCTAAGAAGGGTCAGCCCATCTTGTATTATCTTCATGATGGTCCCACGCGTGGGTTCGTCAAAGAAGAACTGCTTATCGTGTGATGTCCGAATGCTATCGTATGCACTCCGTCATCACACATCCATCGCTTACCGTCAAATGCAGACAGTGACACCTTCTCCTGCGTGACGTTATGTATCTGATGACCATAGCTGCGCAGGCTGTTCATCTTATGCCGCTGTTCCTTGCGTGTTCGTAATACGTTGAGGTAGGACTCGTGCGTAATGTCCTTCTTAACCACATACTTTTTTACGCCTTTAGCTTTCTTTTCTACGCCGTCTAACTTTAGCACGCTGTACATCTTTGGTTTCAGACCCACGTATTCCACGATGGGTTTTCCTAACATTTCGTCTTTCATCTTCCCAATTACCTTCTTATTCTTCGCAGAGTAAAGGAAGTGCTCCTTCGGGTAACCGCTGGTGTCGTACTCGTCTATGTCGGGGAGGCAGTCTTTGTAAACGTCTTCCGTTTGCACTTCTAGAATTAGGGAGTCGGTGTCTGTGTACAGGAGGCGACAGCGGTCTCCGTACTTTGGCTTAAGCTTATCGTAGTAGAACTCGTACATAAGCAGCTTCGATAGATCCAGCACCGTAAAGCCTGTGTAAACGGGCTTGTTTAGTAAGAGGTTTGCCCTTTTCATGTGAATCACGTAGAAGTTCAGCATTTCTACGTATCTAACGAAGCCTGGCTGTGACACGTATGCTTCTGCTTCCTCTTTGGTGCTGACTATTTTTACGCTTACGCGCTTGCGGATGTTCTCCATTGTCTTTCCGAACACGCTGTTGTTCATCAGTTTAAAGAGATTTTTCTCGAAGTCATTTTTCGCTGCGGTACGCTTTTGCGTGTTAAAGTCAATGTAGGGGCGCATCCAGGGCTCCTGCGTGAATTTTAGGACTCTGTGGATCTTCTCTACGCGCATTCCGTGTCGCACGTAGAACTGCAGGTTGCGGTAATGTACCACATACTTCTTCTTATCCATCAGGTTCATAGTTAGTTTCCTGTACGGTTTGTAACCAGGGCACATTTGCTTTTGCAGCGGACTTAGCTGCTTAAATGGTATCTCTATCGCTTCTGGTGCTAAGGGGAACTCATTGTGTTCGTCGTGCAGGCGCTCTGGGTACTCCAGATCCACTTCTAAGACGTAACCCTTGTCTTCCTCCTTTCCTACCTGCATGTAGAAGTCTATCGGCTTCACTGGATCCCATTCGAAGTCTCTCACAGGTAGGTACTGTGACATTGCCCAACCATAAAGGTTATTCGCATCCAGGTAGTAAATGTATGTGGTTGGTTTCTCTGGGTCGTGCTCTACTAAGGGGTTGTTTGCGCGGGCGTAACGTCGGCTGGGTCCGCATACGCCGCCACGAATACCGTCTTCCATAAACCGATACATGTCGTACTCCGTTAGGAGATCCAACTGCGCATTTGTCTTCTTTAACAAAGCACTCCAGCTGAGCCCAGGAGCCGTGTAGAAATTAGCGGGATCCAATCCGTAATATTCCATAGCCATCTTTCTGAAGCTTTGGAAAACATCTGCAAGCAGCACTACGTCAGACCTTAGGTAGATGTCGTGGTAGTCACCCATGTTCTCACAGGAGTACTTTTCCCACACGTCTAACGCATGCTGGTACTCCTCATCCTTTATACCAGACTCGTTTAGGGTGCTGTAGAAGCGATCTTTGGGTGGTAGGGGTTCTTTGAATCGATCCCAGGAGTCCATGTATTCGTATGGGTAGACTCCTTTCCTTTCCGCGCCGTATTGACTGGAAATGGGAAAGTTGGTGTTATACTTTACGAGGTTTGCTAAGGAGTCCGCCATAAACTGCTGCGAATCTAAGAACTTTAGCTTACCCACAGTTACGGACATGTAGCGCTCTTTGTTGTTGGGTATGCATTTGACGTCGGAGCCGTCTGTTCCTTGTAGTAGCAAATGGGAGTCGTAACCGCGGAGGTTGTGAAAGAACACCGGAATCTCCATGTCTGGATTTACTTTGAAGTTTATATTGCATTTCCAATGAGCCGCTCCTCTGTATTTACCCGTGATGTGGCAGTGATCCCTAACCTTATCCACATAGAAATCCTCAACAAATGCTTTGTGACAGTGAATGCAGTGCGTGGAGGGCTTTCCCGGCTTCTCACCTTTCTTAGCATACTTCCCGCATTTAAAATGAGCTTCTCCTAGATACTTTCCATCTTCATCCCACGCTTTCTTGGCTCGTCTTCCAAACTGAAGAAGCGTATGTTGACAAATGTGGCATTTTTTTGCCTTGTTAAAAGCCTCCTGGTTCTCTTTGGTAAATTCCATCTTCTTTGGACGTCTTAATTGTTCTCTAATCTCTCCCTCCTCTTCTCGCAATGCTTCTAGAAACTCATTAGCTGCGTTCTTACCTCGGTAAATCACAGGAGGGTTTGCTTTACCGTCTGATCTGACTACTATGTAACCAAAGGAGCAGATCTCGTGTAATCCTACCTTATTCGTGGCGCCACGTTTCTGCTCTTCCTTAGTTATCAACGCTTCAAAGTCTGCATATATCACGTAAGGCACCTGCATCTGCTTTTGATGGTCTGAGTAGGATAGGTTCTTATCTGTAGGCATCTGGATCTGTTGCGCCACTTCTTCGACTCCGCGACATATTTCGTCGTGATCCTTTAGAGCTTTAACGCTGGTAAATGACAGCAAGCAGCAGTCACAGAAGTACTTTTTGCCTTTGTGCTTAGTATGTCTGTAGAATAGTCTGCTAATGTGTTTAACCCATGAGTAGTGTCCGCCGTGGTAGAATAAATGTACGCGCTCTCCTTTACTTTTTGACAGAACTAACGGTACTATCGTCTGCTCTCTGACTCCGTAAACGTTAATTGCTAGATCGTTTATTTCCTCAAATATGGGGATGTCTATCAACTGCATGGGAAATTCCACACCATCCCACTCTAAATCGTCTGTGGGATACTTACTTGTCCTACAGGGATCCTTCTCTGCTGGATACAGTGCAGACCTGATTGCCCACATAAAGCATCGATTGTCTTCATTCTTCACGTTTACAATAGCCTTCTTCCTTTCTACCCACGTTGGTAGCGGTACGTAACTCCCCCCTCGTATGGGTACGTACCTGGCTATACTTATCTCTATTCCTTCAACCTCCTCTACTGTCCAACCCGATCCTTCTTTCGTGTAGTTAGACAGCGACTCCATTATTGCTTCTAAGGCTTCACTGAGTGACCTATCCAGATTCGTGGATTCTAATATCACTAACGACTTTGATCGCAACATTGCTGTCGTCATTACCTCGTCTTTTGACAAACTTACTTCTACCATTATGCTCGCTTTCAGGGCTCCTAATTCTTCTATACCTTTTCGGAGAGTCCTTTTAACCTTCCTTTCTGACTGACGCCAAAACTGTCTAACGTCAATCTCACCGTTACCGGGTATTGACACCGTGCTGAAGTTGCTTTGGGATTCCATCTATATAATAGGAAATATTTTATACCTAATACCAAGCACTTTTTAAGTCGTCGTAGTCGTACTCACAGTCCTGACAATGCCAAAACAATTTAACCTTAGTCTCAAACTTCTTACCACATCCACAATCATAACTGCTCATACACTTCGTCTTCATTTTCAAATGCTTTTTCAAATCCGCTTCTTTCTTAAAAGTTCTCTTACATTCTTCGCACTCCATATATAGACTAACATATTTGCGCTGTTGCCCCCAACCACACTTGGAGTGGGTTGTTTCCGTAGGTGGATTTTTGACACGGGTCTTGCCCGTGTTGAGATTGCGCTGGAACCCCCATTCCCTATACTACTGAATCAACAGTGGCAGATCCAGGGGAGGGGTGCAGGGGGTGCACACCCCTCCCTGGTTCAACTTTGTTCTCCTACTTTGAAGATAACCAATGCAAAATACTGTTTTTTTCCCTTTGATTCTAAGGGGTGCACCCCTCCCTGGGTTAACTTTGTGCGCAGCACCCTCCCCTGAACAAATTCCTGGATCCCCCCTGATCAACACAACATATTGGGGAAAAAGATGATACCAACCTGCGGAATCATTTCTCATTTTTCTACTTGATTTATTGGCATGAGGACAACCATACACACTAGCAGAAACAAAAGCAACAAAACAATTATTAAATACTGAATAACTAATATTAATTAAGATAAAATGTAATGGTCTAGCTAAAAATAGTGTTAATAAAATGCAATGGGAACATTAATGATGAGAAATATTATGGTGGCAGTGATGATGATCAAGATGAAAAAAGCCAATAATAACATCACAAAAATAAGAAATAAAATTCGAATAGAAGGCGAAATCAAGATATTCTAGAATAAATGTATAAATAATATTAATAAAGCTGGAAATGTTTGGAAAATACAGGCTATTCTATAGATACTGCAACAATTAAATGAAACCATAAAACAAAATAAACCCAAAATATTTAAATCAATTAACACAAGGTTCCTGACACAGATAGTACAAACATTGGTCTCATCATATTCTCTAGTACAAAAATACATACAACATATTCAATGACAAACAAACTTCTTGCTGCGATAGCTCTCAGCAAATGACTAAAATTTCTCTAAAAGCATGAGACAACAAGTCGTCACCACAAGCTGTCTTTATGACAAAGAATGAAATTGACATTTAATTAATTGAGGGTTGAATTAATCAAGGTCTAAAGATGTCAAGGAAGTAGTGTGAAATACCTGCGATGAGATGAAAATCTGCCATTGATATGACCTTTACCATCACAGCCTGGTGTGGGACACCTTGATTTAATAACAAACACTTGTCACTCTATGTAACACAGCTACGGAACATGACTGGATATACTAGACATTTTTAGTTTGTAATTGGTTTTATTGATTGATTTTTTAGTTGTTTATGATTATGACACTATTAAGAATTTTGTTTTATTAAAATTAACAGAAAACTTTTTTCAATAATGAGCAATAATGGCAAAAAGCGCCAAAAACTAGACTTTCATATGAGTTTTGATCCCAATTTTTATACAGTTAGAAACTGATGTACTATGATAAAATGCCTGTTTGAAGCGGTATTTTTAATTGTACAAAGATGTTTTGTTGTATTTGTGTTAGAATGTTGCTTTGTCAGGCTTTTTTATAGAAAATATCGTGGGAAATAAGCAAATGAAGGCCTAAACCTCATTTTCGAGTAAAATTTTTGCTTTGGGTTAACACTTTGATTCCACTTTCATCGATCATCTCCACTTCCAAACAAGTTAAACTTTCTGAATAACAAGATTTTAGCCTTGTACAACAGCCTTTATTCGAGAAAATAGTTTTTCGTGCTCACTGGTTGAATTAGAAAAGAATTCTCTCTTAAAAGTTATACTTGGAAGACTTCTTTTCTTTTTTAGATTAACATGACAATCAATTATTGATGCATGATATAACAATGAAATGGAAAAAAAATGAGAAAAAGGAAATAGAATGGGATGAAATAAAATGAAAAATGAAATGGAACAAAATGAAATTAAAACATATTTACTACAATAGACCCTTTTCGAGTTCCAAATTACTGCTGTGTTTATTGATTACAGACTCATTTACTCAGGCTTTGATTTTGTGAAAAACATTCACGCGTTCCAGTCAAGGTCCGTCAAGTTTCAAAGTGTTTGTATTGTTGAAGTTGTGCATTCTTTACTTTACAGTTGGTATTTGTGAATATTTAGACACTGATTCGAGGCTAAGCCTGAGCAAATGAGTCTGTAATCAAGGAACACAGCGGTAATTTGAAACTTGAAAAGGGTCTATTTCAATATTCTGTGAACTGAGAGACATACTAATGGCTTGTCATGAACTGGGCTTTTTGCTGTTGTCGATAAAAAATAATCAGTTGCTACCTTTCATTTTTTTGATTGGCTGCAGCGAAAAACCAATTTCACAACAAGCCGTTGGAATATCTGAGTTCACAGATTATCAATAATCACAGTAAGAGACTGAAATGTCGCAAAATACAAAACATACAAAATTTTACTTTGAAAATAAAATAAAAAACTTATAAGCCTAAATGAAATGAAAATAGAATAAATTGAAAAATTTACTTCAAAAAAACCAATTTCAAAATGTTTTAAATCTCAAATCTTAAAAATAAAAAAAAAGAAAAAGAAAAAAAAGAAAAGAAAAGAAAAAAAAAAAAAAAAAAAGAAAAGAAAAAGAAAAAACATCAAAAACAAGAGCTTACCCTATGAGTTCTTGGATAGATGCTGCAAGAAATAAATAAAAAAAACAAGTCAGTAAATGGCAATAGGGTTTAAAATATAAAAAATACTTAGGATGATAAAAAGGAAGTTTCAATTCCAAACATTAAGAAGCTGTTTTAATATGTCAATTAATTTTTCTTTGGCTTAGATCAAACTGAACGGTTGAATTCATTCAAGCAATTTACGATACTAAAGAGCTAGGAGGTAAAGAAAGAAACTGTCTGAAGACATCTAGAATCTGCAGAATTTCTCTAGCCTATGAACAATCTCCTGGGGAGGGTTAAGTAATAGAATACATAGCTAGACTATTCCAGAGAAGTAGCCCTAGGGCTAACACGAATATTACTTGGTAAAGTAATTATGTTTGTGCCTCATGTAATGATAAAATTTCGGCAAATGCCTGTTAACAATTACCAAAAGTGAAAGATCAATGAGTAAACTTGATATTAATCTTGTTATTTATGGCAGACCCTTTGAGTGGACCAATAATTATGCTGCATGGCTGCTTGAAATTATTGATGAAATTGCATAAATCACACTCCCTTAGCTTCATATACAGTACATGCATATTAGATCGATGTTTAGTTTTCATTTTCACTTTGGTATATGCTCTTTTAAAACACATGTAGAGACGAGTTAATGAAAGACTTCATATCTTAATGCACTGTTTACTTCTTACGCAAAGAACAACCACATTTTTAAACTGACTGTGTTCTGACTGAGTATATTTGAGCACAAGTGAAATGATTATAATTGTGGTTAGACATGAATTAAGAACTTGCGAACTAGCTACTTGCCACAAAATAAGAAATAAAGCATTCAAACAAGATATAAATTGTAGCCAACTCACCTGCCATGCCAAGCCCTCGACACTGTCGCTTTAAATCTTTGATTCCAGAAGCTGGTGATTGGCTGTTTCTTCCAGAACGAGTCTTAAATAAAAGTGAAAGTTGACTTAATTATCAAATGACATGCACAAGCATATGTTGTGGTGACGTTTTTAAATATTTATCTAAGTGTTATTAAGAAACAAGGACAAAACATGATCAAAATCATGTTGAATTGGGAGACAGCTTGTTAGTGTTTTGGTTGGTCCTCATAAGTTATTTCTATTTCAAAAACTTTTTGAGAATGTTTTAAATGGTACATAAATATTCAAGAGGTCTATATAGTGGAGTTTCCACAGTTTTCTTAAAGTGTTGGAACCTTCTTATCTTTCTCAAAAACAACTTGACTTCTAATTTTAACCAAGGATTGAAAGCCACAACGTAATTGTGGCCATTGAAATACTGACACACATAATGATGTCCATTTGTGGTCATCACAATCTCACTGATATAATTATTGTGCAATGCCCAACAACTTTCTAAATACTGTCTAAACTTATAACATGCTATAACATGACTATATCCTGTGGAAGCCATTTGAATATAATCACATTATGGCCTACTTGTTGTTACAACTGAAATCGGCTTGACCACCCAACATCAACACATCAACCCCCTTAAATTATAGGAAGAGAAGGAATAGAAGAAAAAATGGGTAGGAATGAAAAATGAGAGAAAGAAGAAAGGATGAGAAAATAAATAAATCCACGAAAGAAAAAGAAAAAGGAAAGAAAAACAAAAAAGAAAGGAAGAAAACAAAAGAAATGAAGAGAAAGAAAAAAGAAAGAAGGGAAGAAAGAGAAAAAAAGAATGAATGAAAAAAGGAGAAAGAAAGAAATGCAAAGGGAGGAGGAGAGGAAGGAAAGAAGCAAACACTGACACCCTGGTCTTCAAACACCTTCTATTGGACTCCCCATGTAACACAATGACGCAAGCAATAATTAATTTACAATCAAAAACCTATAAAACAAGAGTAAACAATGAAGCTTCAATAACCTATGAGCATTATGAAACAAGACTGATATATTATTACAAGTAACCACGCCTGTCTTAATTTCAATCCTCATAATTATTAATCTCAGGAAAAGCTTAGGAAAAATCTTAAAGTTTGTACTATTTTGACCAGAAAATTAATTTCAAAGCACTGTGAACTAATTAATTAACAAGAGGTTTCAATTTTTTCTGGCACATTTTCAAAATTTACATTTATAAAATATATTGAGACTGTAAGACAGCCTAAGTGTCTACAACAAGTTTGTGTACTTTGTACTTTCTTATTTATTGGCATTTTTGGTTTATATATGAATTTATTTTATTATTTGCTGAAAAACATAGAAATTTTACTAATTAGTATTTAGAATAGAAATAATTCAAGACCTATTATCTATCATCATGACCCAAAATTAAACCTGACAGGCTAGGCCATAATGTTGGTTAAATTGAGACAATAAGAAGTGGAGAACTTTATTTGTTGGAGTGAAGAAATAAAAGAGAACGCTTATCATAACTAATAAATAATAAAAGAAGTAAAAGTAAATAAACATGGAAAAAGAAGCTAGTACAGATAAACAATTGCTTTAGCTAAATAAATTTTCTTTGTTATTGCTAATTAAAAATTAAAACCTTTCCTGTGAAAACTAGATCTTGACAATGTGTCAGACCTGAAGTCTCAGAAAATCATGATTGATAAACAAAACAAAATACAAGTTCTAATTAAAGGGAGAGAGAAAGAGATTGAGGAGTTTTGATTAAATTGGTCAGTCCTGTAATTAGTTGCAGCGATTCAAATCTACTTGAAGTTCAGAAGCACTGTGGGAATTAATTAAAATATTTAAACTTACAAAATACAGCTTAAAAGTTTTGTTTTTAATAAAAGATGCACATGGTTGTTCAATAACTTTTGTCCAAAATAGAGTGAACGTGACAGAATGCAAAAAAAAGATATGAAAAGCTGACCAAATGAATTTCAAATTGGAGACTGTAATTATCTTATATAAATTTTTAATAAATAAAAGTAATGTTTGTCTCTGCCCAATGTTCTTTCTTTGTATCACTTTCTTAGAGAAAAAGCTTAATTAATTGGATTATTTTTCATCTTCCTTGCCACAATTAAAACTTGTTCTCACTTCCAAATGGAAGTATTTTTTAAATTTTTTCTTCAAATGAATGACTTTTTTTCATGATTTTACTTTCTCAAGGGGAAATTAAAGAATGGTATTATTTTGTAGATTGTCATATATTATAATATATTACTGTTTATATTATTTACTACTCTACAATAAATTATGTGGCACAACACAGCAGACATTACTCTATTGGATTGCGTAGGAGTGTGATGAAAAAAGCTTTGTTTACAAAATGGATAGACTATAAAATACTAGAGTTCAGGCTGTGCAGCTGAAAAAAAAAAATATCAACAATATATAATAATAATAAAATTCCACAGCTCTCTCTGAAATCAAAATAATATACCATGAGAAACTGACCAGTGAGTTATACTTTCACTGTTGTGTTATTATGTAATTGTATATTTCTAATTATTATTTAATACCTATATATTAAACTTTGTGAAAATGTTCTTTGTGTAACAAAAACAGGGTATATTCATATAACAATACAAAAACTCTTTTGAAATTAAGACGAAAGTAAGAAAAGGAAGAATCGAATAAAGGAACATTTTGCAGTTGTCCTAAAAGATAAATTATATGCCTTACTTTCAAATGTTTAAATAATTTTTTTTTAATGAAAAGGACAAAGAGTTTTGCCACATACTAACTGGTATATATAAAAATCATCTTGAAATATACTAAGTCTTATATAACTTTTTATAGAAGCATTAAAATCCATCCTTTCCATACAAATGAATAAACTGTCTGCCTAATAATACTATACATGCCTAATACCAAGTTCAAATTACTTCTAGAAATTTTCAAACCATAACATTTTACTTCTTCGACAGAATGTATATGTATTTATATCATTATATAGCATTCTGTTGTCTTTGATAATCTCTTAAATTTGAACATTTAGAAGCTAGTTATTTCAAATTTGAAAAAAATAGGCTTGAGAAAACTGAATTTTCATAATGTAATACAAAGCAGCTAACAAAGAATGAAGCTGTCCAAAAGCTTCACAAGCTTTCTTTAACTTACCTTGACATAAGCTAGAACATGTCTGTCAATATGCATGTATGAAATATTATAATGAAGACTTGAGGGGAGAATAACATATGCACTACAAAATTAATATGAGCATAAAAAAGTCTGCAGAGATTAAAAAAAATATTAAGATTGTTAAAAACTAAAGAAATTAATTGTAATAATAATAATGTGCATCTGTGTTTATTCCTTACAAGAGATTAATTTCTCACAAGCTATAACTTCTGAAAAGGCTTTAAAAGTTTAAGCTCACAACAAAAAACCAAATATGGTTCATAATGAAAATTAATAATTGCAGTAAGAAGGAATATTAATTAATGGCAGTCTTGAACAAAATAAAGACTACAAAGAAAAGGATTTAAAACTCTGTTACTAGGCAACTAGAACAAGGTTCAAGAATGTAAAGCTAGCAAGAAATAATAGTGGTCTTTCAAATCATTGATTTAGACTTACACTTAGAGTATCCAGTAAATAATCTGACTTCCACTGTACTTTGAAAACGTGAATCATGCAAAACTCATCATGGTGAAAAAAATATTAATTTTCTATTTTTCAGTTTCTTTTTTTATTCTTCTTTTAATCTCATAATCACTAGTGTTCGGAATCATATTTCACATCAAATTAGCATATACTACAGAATAATTAGCTGTCAAAGTAAAGAACTATCTTAAATCCAAATGACAGTTGATGACACAATTTCAACTAAGCTTTAATCTTAAGTCAAAGAGCAGTACTGAGTCAAAAGGACTAATCTCAAAACAAGCCAGATTAAAAATAATTGCATGGCTGAAATGGAAATTAGAGGCTTACATGTGACTAAAAAAAAATCCAATCCCCTTAACTATCCAATTTTACTGACTCATTTGCTTTACTTTTTTCAAGTGAACGGTTATGATCATTCTCTTTTTTATTGAGTTGTAAGTAGACAAAAGAGTTATACTAAAAACAAACTTCCTAATATTCTACTTGTAGTTAGAATAAGAAATACTTACTAATCTATACAGGAAGTAGATGTATACTTTAGATTAAGTTGTGATCCTAATCTCAAATTTTCAGTTTAAACCTCAATCTCATTTATTTTTTATTTTTAGAATAAGATTTTTTAGAAACTGATCATGCATTGGTCAGATCGATGGCTTTCATAAATAAGATATAATGTAATTTTTTCAATGTTCAACACCAAAAAGAATATTGGCCGAGTATACATGTATGTTAGAACACTAATTTGGGAGGAGGGGTTGTCAGAGTGGAGGGCGAGGGCTGGTAAAAAAAATATGAAACACTGGGAAATTTTGGGTTTTTTCTACTTACTGCCATTTGCATTGATATGCGGCCACCCCAGACAAAAATGGCGATGTGCATTTTGCGATAGACTGCCGGCAATCAAACACGTTGACATCATTTACACGCATGTGTGATTCAAAAGGCCCCAAAACTTGTTGATTGTTTACAAGTATTATGAGCCACACTCACCGGGTCTATCCAAACGCTTATAAATGACGTCAATGTGTTTGATTGACGGCAGTCTATTGCAAAGTGCACTGTCGCGATTTTTGTCTGGGGTGGCAGCGTAGCAATGCAAATGGCGGTAATTGATTCACTGGTCATGTAAGGGGGAGAAAACAATGCAGAAGATTTGGAGTAAATGTAATTTTCTGGGAAGTTTACTCAAAGGCTGAAAGTTACTGAAACAAGCTATTATCATTTTAGCTCCTTTCAAACATCACTAGACTAATAACAGTGAGTAATAATATATACAGTACCAGGTAAGCCCAATTTCAAAATAAAGTTGATTCTGAAAAAAGAACCCTTTCCCTAGCCTACACTGTATCAGAATTAACTTATAGTTTGCCTTATAGTTGCCTTATATTAACTTATAGTTGGCATGGGTGGCAGAGTGGTTTACTGCTCGCCTCTCACCACTGTGGTCCGGGTTCCAGCCCTGGCTCAGACTGAATAATATGTGCGTTGAGTTTGTTTGTTGTGTTGTTCTCTCCCTTGCCATGAGTGTTTTCTCCGTAAAAAGCAACACGTGAGTTGAGTGTTGTATGTTGCTTATATAGAATGTAGTGGTAGTGCGGGTGGAGGGAACCTCACAGAAGACCCGCATAGGGAGTGGTGGTCGTAAAATATAAGTTTAAAAAAAATATATTATACACTAAAGTGTGAAAACTAGGTGCTACATTACATGATTGACACTAAGCACTTATGGTATCTAATTGAATAACCAATGCTATATAAGATATTATATCATTATGAAATACCTTTTTCGCTTGCTTCTCATGAATAGGTCCTCTTTCCATGCATTCTTCGCTGCAAAATATATAATCCTTTGTCTCAAAGACAGCCTCATTGTCCACATTTTCTCTGCATGTTTCACAGACCATTTTCTCCAAACCAGAGGAAGACTTTTTCACTGAAAGGTTTTTGTTCTTTGCAGTTGTGCTTTCATCTTTTTCACTATAGTCATCACTGTCATCATCTTCACTATCGTCGTCATCATCCACACTCTCAACATCATCTATCTCTTTGGTACATTTTCTTTTAATACTATTGGGTGTTTCCGTCTCCATGGTAGATAATCTTGGTGCTTTGTAAATTCTTTCAATCTGAGCAAAAATGTTTTTAAAAATTGGTTGATAATACATAGTGTAACATAACCTATTTTTCCAAATTTGCACAGCTCAGTCTACTAAAATGATTGTTTTATCGTAGTGTAAGATCTGGTAAATAGTGTGTGTTTGGTGTATCAAAAATCTTACACCATACAAAATTCAAAAGGGTATTGATCATGGTTTTTGCCGACCACAGTTAATTTTTTCAAACCATGAAAAGAACAAATTTTGTGTCAATGGAAAATGTATGGACCCATGCATGGTTCTACTTCTGATAATGGTCTAATCTAATCATAAAACACACAATACATTTTACATAGTAGGGCATTATTTTAATACTGCTTGGATGAAGTAGGTTAATGTAGCTCATCAAAGGTTCAATGGTCAATCCACTTCACTTACTATCATCCCTCTCATATTGTGTTGTTCCAGAAATCATCCATACCCACCCCACAGAGGAATTTGGAATTTCCGAAGAGTAGGGGGGTCAGAGAAAGAACAAAAGTTTGTATGGAAGAAAGTTGGAATTTCTTGGGGGTGTCTTAAATTCCTCCATGAGGAAGGGTATGGATGATGTACATAGTATAATGTTGTGAAGTCAGATTAATGGTTTCAGATCTCTTACCCACCCATCCCTCCCCCCTCCCCGACCTTTCCTCAGCCCATCAGCATGTCCCACCCCTCCCAAATCTACCCCACCTTACAGCTTAAAACTTTTTTGTGCCAAATTAAAAAAACTTTCAAAAAAGTCAATTGCAACCTAATGCTTTGAAATTTGTTTTTATTATGAATTAATCCAACGAGTGTCATATTTTATCCACACACTACATTATTTTTTGACTGTGATGATTAAAAATGCCAACCAAAAAAATAACCAACATGGTGGCTATTATGTCACATGAACAAGGACAAAAGTCATTTCCACCATTATATGATATTGATATAACTAAAGAAAACAAGACCAATTCTTTTGTACAAGTCAACCAACATGGTGGCCATGACGTCACATGCACAAGGAATAAAGGCATGTCTACCAAATGCCAACTGAATAACGAGGTAATAGGCAATTTAATAGAGTATTGTTAACGAAAAGCGTTATTGGTTAACAATGACCTTCACAAGTGCTCGTACATTAAGCGACAGAAATAAGCAGCCCCTAACGATAGTTACAATCTTGCTCTAAAGATAGACATGTGCAAGTACCTGTCATTCAACTGCATCAAAAAAACACATTAATAATTCATGAAGGACATGCAAAAGAAATCATGACCATGAAGGAGGTTTCATATCTGATATAGATTCGTCTTCATTTGTATAAACTTTAACTTGGATTTTCTCTATCAAACTTGGTTCATTTTGTAAAGAATTCAGTACAATATGAGAACATACATCATGAGTTTTTTAAGCCGTTTAATAAACTTGCAGATCATGTTTTATCGGGTGACCTAAAACCACTTGGCTGCACCTCATGTTTTATACCCGATAAAACACTCCTGCTCGTTTATTAAACATTACTTAGGAAACACAAACTGTCATTAATTAATTAAATAACCACATATTGAAAAAGATTGCCCTGAAAAATGTTAAAAATTTTTTCAAAACAGACATTCAACTTAGGAAATGCAAAGTGCAATAAAGAAACACTGATTAGGATTATCCAATGCCTACTGTACATTTTGTGTATTTTGTATTGAGTCACAGCAGTTGTGCCTCCAATTAATGTGCTAATTGATCCTTTGAGACTCCTATAAATTGCCCAAAGCAGTTTTATAGTTACAAAATATTTACATCAAATAGTACTGACTGGCATGAGTTTGTGATAATAATATTTTGTATGTCAAATACAGTAGGAAACATTAATCAATATTAATCAAGCTCAAAATACCTTTATGTTAACTGCAATATTCTAAAATAGCCTTAAGAGAAAGCTTGAGTATGTCATAAAAATTATAAGCATGAGCACTTTATATATCATAGCCAATGCATATTTTTTACAGGAATATAAATACAGAAGATTACCCTAAAATTTTCACCATGGTAAAGAAGGGCGGGTGCTAAAGCAGTTACTTTGTAGGCAAAAAAATAGAAAATTCTCCTTTGGGGAAAAACAAACAATGTAAAAGATGACCACTGTGAAGCTGTTATCAAGAAAACTGTTTTTATACACTTTTGCAAGTGCATAAATGTCAAGATGATCCTTGAATGGAACAAATACAGTGATTTTCTTACATTTAATGTCAGCCAGCACTTACTTCTTGTTTCAGTTTATTAACTGTTAGTAGAGCAAGAAGCAACTAGCAGTATCACTAACTTCTTGGTAGGCATGCTTGTCTATTACAGCTTCCTCACCCCTTCCCCAAGTATCATGCTAGGTAATAATAATAGTATATAGTAATATCATAACATTTATATTTAGGTATCAGCAAGGTACTGCAAGAGTTTAAAGATTTACCAAATTCAGCAACTGAACAAGGACGGTTTTGATCTTAGGTCTTGATCGCTTATATATATATAGCTATTAAGCCTTTTTATGCACATTGGAATTTAAAGTTTTTGTGAAGGAAAGAGATTAGTGCTTGACTATTACCAGCCATTTAACAGCCATGTCAGCAACATGGAAGGAAAGGTTTTGACCTTAGGTCTTGATCGCTTATATATAGCTGTTAAGCCTTTTTTATGATACAATTGGAATTGAAAGTTTTTGTGAAGGAAAGAGATTAGTGCTCGACTATTACCAGCCACTTAACAGCCATGTCAGCAACATCGAAGGAAGTTGGGTCTTGATCGCTTATATAGCTGTTAAGCTTTTTTTATGATCACATTGGAATTGAATATTTTTGTAAAGGAAAGAGATTAGTGCTTGTTTTCCTGATATGCCTATGAGAAAAAGGCTGCACAAACTGTATTACCCTTTCCTGAGCTTGATAAACAAGATGCATTGTGGTCCAGCTTTTAGTCAAACAATGTACACCATTTAAGAGATGACAAAGGAGTGAAAATACTTTGTACCAACACTATACCACAATGCAGATTGCATGGCTTTTAAGAACCATACACTGCTACCAAACATTCAAGGTTACTGGCAAACATCTCCATGCAGTCTTAGCTGAACTATGTTTTTGTATTTGAACACAATTAATGATTCTGCAATTTGGTATAAACTATATGTATTAATAGATCTTTTTTCGGGTTCGTAAAATATCGCTTGTGTCCCTTGACAAGAGATTCATTTTTGCAGGGTAGCCTTGATTTTGTGCAGAAAATTCATGTATTCCATTGAAGGTCTGTGGAATTTCAAAGTATTCGTATTGTTGAAGTTGTGCATTCTTTAGTTTATTATTTGTGAATATTTTGACATAAAACGAGGCTAACCCTCAGTAAATATTAATTTGTAGTCAAGGAACACGGCGATATTTTACGAATTCGAAAAAGGAATATTGAGACATAATCAGGCATTATTGTTTGGTGTTTACTTTCTTTGCTTTGCTAAGTTTATTATAACAACTTCGATAATCATTATATTGGTTTCTGATTGTCACGTCATTAAGACTCATAAATGCTCATAAGGCATTTGCAATCTAAGTCTATATAATTTAACACACCTGGCATATATAGGTATATATAGATGCAGGATATGTACTGTGTGTAAGACAACAAAATGTTAAGATCTTAGACAGACATCTAATTTGGTTTTAGCATAATAGAGAACAGAACTCGAGCCCAAAAGTTTTGAGATAAGAACCATTTATGGCTATGTTAATCAGCAATAATACTATATTTTTGAGAGATAACAGTCTAGCTGCTGAAGATGGTTCAGTTACCAGGAAATGAAAATAAATGCCATATGATATTGTTTTCCTATGTTGAATAAAGTGAATAAAATAATTAATTTATTGTTTTTTAGCTTTTATGCTTCATCTAACAATCTGTTAGTTTTCATTTGTGCATCCAAGTCGAAACAAATATTTATGATCGTGAATGAAATAGGATTTACATGACATAAAAAAGATATATAATACTAAAAATTCAATTAAATAAATGGTCATCATTGGGGGAAAAAGCGAACAATTTTATAAAGAATTATGCTCAATATATTAAGGCAGGGGAACTACAATATTCAAGGAATTTTTAATTAAAAAGAGCAAGTGGGTGGGGTGCTAGATGCAAATAATTATATGCTGATCAAACAGCTGGTTGGGGCTTGATTGGTAGCTTAATTCAGCTTCACTTAATGCCTCAAGATATAGGAAAACCTATTGGAACTCCTATCAATTTTCTTTCTTCCTTATTTCAAAAGATAAAAACAACTCTACTTGGCTATGCATGCTATTAGCTTAAGGAATTGAGAATAACTTAGGGGTAGATGAATATAATTTACCTCTAAAATTAAGTAGGAATTTCAATATTTTAAATATTAAAATCTTAAAACTATAAATGGAAGGCAAAAAAAAGCAACAAGGAAAAAAGATTTTGAATTTTTTGACATATAATCACTGATTAATCATGCTTAAATGGAAGGTTAAGGAAGAGGGGTAAAAACAAAATTATAATTATAGCTTTCACCTCCAGGGATTGTCAAAAAGAAATGACATCAGCAGCTTGATGAAAAGTGACTGATTAAAGAGAATGTTTTAAAAACAAAACCTTTTAAAATTCTCTCATGTTTATACATCCATTAAGTTTGTTCTAATTTTAATATTTTCTAAAGAATCACAAAAAGTTTATCTACATTCATTGATAAATGCATTATAAAAGAGATAAGATTCTATTTTAAGACCTGTTTCAATTGATGTGGGTATTGATAGTAGTTCATTAAGAAATGGAATTTGGATTAGGAATTTGAATGGGAATAGAAATGGGAAATTTGAAGCAAGAGTGGTTTAATGGTTGTGTAATCACCACTGCATTTGGTATCACACGTAAGCAAAAATTGTGGAGTCTCTCACTTGACTGAAGTTTTTTTTCTTTTCTTTTTTTTTTTGATTCCAAATTTTCATAGCTCAAAAGTTTTTTCAAGCTTTCATTGAATAATCTTTGGTTGGCTGTTTTAACTATGTTAACAAATTTTTGAAGTATTTTTTTTAGCATGAAGTTAGTGAGTTTTTAATATCTTACTTTTTCATCCACATAAGGGCATCATAAATAGTAACTCTCAAATGAGTCATACTTTTTGATACTTTTTTGTAGTCAAGGCATTATTCTTGGAATTGCTTTTAGCAATTATCTGAAGTTTCAGGATAATTTTAGCACAAAATTTTGAGGAATTTTGGATCAAAGATTTTGAATTTTTCAGTCACTTGTAAATGAAAGAAAATAATCCATACTGCTTGATACTTTTATCCTAATGTCGCAGAATCATCATAAGCCCTTTTAATCTTTCTTTCAAGCCTAGTGAGTGAAGTGATCATATGAATACTGCAATTTGCTCTATATTCAACAAAGTTATTCAGGGTATGAGTAAATAACTGGTGGTAGTCAAAGAGAGTTGAATGTCCACTCAAAGATAAATGTGTTAATAATGCTGAACACATACAAATGATCTTTGAAAATCATAACAGTTGTGGCTAACCACCGAGGAACCAATACCACTGACATGTTTATTAATTTTCATGATTGGAATAGTTACGAACATTTGAATGTGCCCATCAATACAGCTAAATTGAATAAAATTCTAGTAGAATTCTAGAGAAAGAGCAGGAAGTTGCAAAGGAAACCATTACGTATGTCCATAATTCCAGCCAAATTGAGAATTCTAAGAACTATACCTTCGAAAAGGCATTTGACGGCAAATTTCAGAACCATTTGAAATGAAACAATTGTGGTTCATTATGTATTCATATATTGTAAGGCAGAAGAAAATTCTTCAGGAGAATGGCAGTAACTCAGCTATAAGAAACTTTATTTGGAAAGAAGAGAACAAAATAAGACAAAAAAGTTAAACCTATAATTGATCACAAGTACATGTATGTCGATCAGAGTGGACTTAAATTGTGGTTATGGATTGTTTTTCTAGAACAAAGTTCTTTGGTCTCACTGATGTACAGAGGAGATAAGACTTGATTCTTTCAACCAAACAGCTGCCCTACTGAACTAAATTAACATGTGTAAGAACCATCTACTGACAGCTAGAAAAAAAGAAAAAATAAGCTGTTCTTTTTCCAAAATGAAAAGTTTTGGTCCCATTTTTGAGTAAACTTTGTAGAGAATATAAAAAAATGCTTCCAGTGGAGTTTAAAAACCTGGAGTGGATGCAATGAAATTAAACAAATAAAAACGTATGCCTTCACAACATATTTCTCATCAGTATACAGCATAATTTGAATTCACACACACACACCTGGTTCAGTTTGAATAGAACTAGTTTCATGCTTTTGGATTTTTATTTATCAATTTTTATAAACTGAAATAAATGCTTGAGCCCATTTTGCAAAAGTATACGAACCATTTTTTTCCAAACAAAATAATAGTAATAGAAAATTGACTACTGCAGATTTTAATTGTTTAAAATATTTTTCTCAGTAATCAAGCAAGGAGCATATATATTAATAGAAATGCTTGGTGTGGTTATTTCTTGTCAAAATTATCTACATATTTAAGTATTTTCGAAACTGTCTTATTGTTGTCATTATCCAAATATCTAGCTCAAAAACTTCAATTCCCAAAATTAAAGCCTTTTTACAAGAAGAGTATGGATGCAGTAAACGGATGTAAAGTTTTAGAGGATATTTGAGTCAAAAAATAATAAATTTCTAAAAGGTGGTTATTTATTTCAAAAGTGTATACATTGTGATCATCAAATACTAGTAATTTAAATCCTAAGCACCAAGAAGTTTGTATTTTTTCTCTAACGATTCAAAATATATGTTTTTAATAAGATCTGCTGGTTTTTTATTACCAATCATTTTCTTTAAATCTCAAGAGATATAGTACTTTGGCAAAGATCTAGTATTAAATTCTTGAACAACCAACTACATTTATTTATTCATTCAAAGAACAAGTCTAAATCAATCTTTCAGTTGTAAAAAAAACGCTGGGTTTTCAACTATTTTGAGTTATACATTTCTATTTCCTAGAAGTTCTAGTCCCCTTATAGAATTTCCTACTTAGAAAACGAACTAGAACAAGAGTTTTCGTGTGCAGACAAGCATTTTACATGACGTAAAAAAAAACACTTTTCTGATTGAGAACATTGAGAAATTTACATATCGTGTATGTTGCATTGTTAATTTCATGTTGTTCCTTTGCCGCTGAAGTCGATTTCAGCTTATCAGCAGTTACAAGAAACTAAGAATTAAAGCTCTAAAAATCAAAGCGAAAGTTTTCGAAACTTTCGATCGCCAGCGCTGGGCATCGCCTTCAAGCTGCTAGCGCGAAGGAATGATTAATTTTCGATAGACAGAAAAAGAACTTTCCTCAACTCCGCGAATGAATGGGCAAAAATCATGCAAATTAGTTTGCCTCCGTTTGTGCGGAAAACTTTGTCCAATTCTTTTTATATTCGAGAACGCAAAGCATTTGGTTGAAATAATGGCTGAATATACCTGTTCAAGAACGCCAAAAAATTATCCCAAATACTAAGGATTAAAATCAATTTAATGCCTTGGGGAAATTTCAGTGTTTTTGTACAATACCACGTAAGTTTTAAAGAGCAGGCGAAGTAAAATTCGCCAAAATATAAACCTCTCGACCGTATCGAATTGCAAGCCCTCGCGTAACAAATTACAAGTTTCAGAAATAAGAAACAGTCGATGTAAACATTAAAAGTTTGGTCTTACTTTGCCAAATAAATTCGTTCTCAAACTTACCATTTCTTGGTCTTCAGCTTGTCTCTTTTGGCGAAGTTCTGCAGTTAGCTGCCCATCTTGAAGTCGAATTTCCCCACTATTTACGACAACAACATCCATGTTACATTCGCAGCCCAAACTTGCCTAAAATTTGCCCTTTGACAGCCTGTGAAAGCCTATCTCTTTGCTTCTTTATGTCCTAGAAAGAACAACAGAGAGTCGAGAATAAATGACAAGAACAGCAAAAGCGAAAGCACGAAGTTCGCAAATATTTTCCAATAAAGCTTATAAAAAAATTACGGGTAAAAAATCTATATTGATTTGACACGGTTGATATGTAGTATTTCACCCAACGCGCAAGTACACCAACACCATATCAAAACTTTTAGATCGAAGAAAATTGAACATTCCAACTGCTTACATGTATGGTCTTAAAACTGTGAAGGCAGAAAAATATAGTAAAAAAATAGAAAAAAATATCTAGCCGCGTAAGAGGCTTACTTAACGTAAATCTTTTGTATTTCAAAGAAGTCGTGTCTTTGGTTAAATTACGAATATACGATGAAAGTTGAGATAATTTCGAGCTCTGCGAGAATTTGTATTTACGTCTTACCGAGCGTAGTTTTAGAACGTCACAAATATTTCTAAGCCTTATTCAACTGAAACTATTATTCTTTTAACCGAACAGCAGTTAAACATTGACATGGATTTTTACAGCTATTTAAATACATCATCAGATGGATGGAATAAATTTAGAACTGCTTGAAGTCGAGAAAGAATAAAAACAATGGGGAATTTCTACTCGAATTTAGGCTATCCTCGTTCGAGAAATCATCAAGGAATCTGTCGATTATCGTGGTCAGAAATTCTGGAGTTTTTTGGCGAAGTAACTTGCCTTACGAGAGTTCTCCGTTCACGTATTTCTTCGTTCGCTCACATGCTACAATTTGCATAAGAAAACTTTTTTGTGTCACCGCAAGAAGTCAACCATTCCATCTAAGAATGTTACCAGAATCGAGTATTTTACGCTCGAATAACAGCCCAAATCCAAGCTGGACTTACCTTCCTCGAGATACCTAAAAACTCTAGTACTTCTCAGAGCTGTTTGGGGGAATTTTCGACGCCGGAACAATTTCAGGAGTTGTTTTTACATACCTCGCGTCAGATTTCTGACTCGCCACTCCAAATAAATTGCAACAAAGGGAAAAGTTCAGAAACAAAACTCTCCCAGCATGCACAGCGCGTATTAGCCCCCTCTGGTTATTCTCGTAATTAAACATTAATAAAAAAGTAAAAAAATATCGTTATCAAAAACTCTTTTAGATTTAGAAATTGAGCCTCCAATAGCCAGTGAAATAATAACAGGGTTTAGACAGAGAGTTTTAGTATTATTTGAGACACAAGGACGTATTCATGAGGGATAGTGGTGGGAGATTTTCGCAAGCCGTTTGATGTGATGTGTGGGGAAGTTCTGTCGCGTTGATGGTGAATTTTTAATAAACGGCAAATAATATGGAAAACACTTGCCGCTAGTAGTCAATTTTAAATTTTACTGGAACTACGTATTATAACTAAATAAAAAGCCTGTCATGATTTCTGTTTACTATTGAAAGTGAAATGTTCGGCCGTCTGAAATTGTATATACAATGAATGTAAATTAACCGAAGTGAAACTTTTCAGTTTTGTGAGTTTGTTTCATATCTTGGCTCAACCAAGACGATTCGCTCGAAACATTCACCAGTTAATCGAGCACAAATAATTTTTGAAGTTACTTTTTATTTTGATTAAAAAAAGGGAAAATATCAGAAAATCAAGTGACTCTCTTCAGCAGATACATGAATGTGTTGACTCGCATGAATTTCAAATACCACAAAATAAACTCCGTCTTTGCAATGCAAAAATCAAAGTCCATTTAAAGATTTTGAGAGAGCTTTTTAATGATTTAAATAATCAAGTAACAGCTTATTATATGAGCCACTAGCGAGCAACATTGTTAAGCCATGCTAGGATTGCATAGCAAAGTAATGTCGGACGTTTCATACTGTGTGATAAGAATTAACAATGAGGCGATTTATTTTCGCTTCTAATATGGCACCAAACTGGGCGCATGGAGAAGAATGCTGGAAAGCCAATACAGGAACGTCAACTGTTGACTCCATAAAACTAGGGACTACGATGGAATCACAGCTAGTAATATTGCAAAACAAAAGAAGTATATCTTAGAGCAGCTGTTTGTGAAGTATGAAACACAAGAGCATAATAAAAATAAAAATAATATTTTGAAGAAAAAAAAAATCAAGCTAAGCCAGTCACAATACTATAGTTTAACGTTTTAGGATCTTTTTTTCTTCTTTTCTTTGATCAGTTAAGCGGTAGGGAAATACTTTATCAATAAATTTTCGAAAGTGACACTTGCTTGTACCAAATGATTATCTAGTGTCTTTAGTCATTTATTAGTTCTAGTCAAGTCTATTGAAATTCCAAAGATACGACATATCAAAATACATTAATTTGCGAAATAGCAAGTGAAGAAATATTTTAATTTGCTTAAATATCTAGAATAATTCGATACAGCAGCTGAAGCTATCGAAGAATTCACTATAAATGGTGTTCAAAACTGCGATATCTTCAAGAGGAACTTTAAGAATGAAATAAAGTTCAGTGCGCGAAGAGTGAATGAATATAGCAAGATGTCAGTAATTATAGTTTTTTCTATTATCCACGACAGGAAGCACTGAGATAAATCTAAACAAAAAAACTTTCATTTATCGCGACTACGGAGGGCAAGAAGAAGTTTTTACATATTGAACTTTTAAGATGAGATCGAACACGGCGCAAATTCGTGTTTTGTACGTGATTTTTCGTTTTTAATGCGTGTAGCTGGAATACTCAAATAGAAGCGGTTTTTGACGTCGTTATCGTGTATTTTAGTACATCTGTTGTTTCTACGGCGAAGAATAAGTAATCATCTACGTCGAAAAACAATAAAGAAATCAGATTTTACTCACATACAAAAGTGAAGAATATTAAACAATTCAAGGTTTTAATCCCAAACGAGATAAAATGAATTGTAGTCGATAATAAGCAGAGGGTTAAAAATTGGAAAGAGTGGAGAAAACTATATAAAATTACCATATTGAAGTAACTTAGAAATAATTCTTTTAAAGCGATAAATAATGCAAAGCGAAAGTTCACATGTATTAGTAAAGTAGTTGTATAATACTGACACGTCCGACGTTCAAACATTTAATAAGATAGTTTAACAGGTCTCATTCTTATTCTCAATTCTTTTAGCACTAATACAAGAGCTAGCACGAGTGATATACTAATTGTATTATTATAGACATCAATACTATGTTGCATTTCAACAAACCGCAACTTTACTACTACTAGCGACTACTGCTACTACCACTAGTCAAGGGCGGATCCAGCCAAAATTTTAGGGGGGGGGGGGGGGGACTAATTGAGTTTCTTCCGTCAACACAACGGAAAACAATAAAAAAAGCATCTTATTCTTCATTTTTGTTATGTTTTGTTTTTCTGCTGAAGGGGGCTTCAGCCCCCCTTTGTCCCCCCCCTGGATCCGCCCTTGCTAATAATATCATTGCCTCCGCTGCTGCTGCTGCAACTAATGACCCTTCCACCTACAAGTACCACGACTATCCCATCATTTTTGCTTCTGCTGCTGTTCTTTCTCCTCAGTACTGCTACTACTAATACTGCATGCACCTAATGCTACTTCACACTGATTGCAGATGCTATACCAGTGCATGACACTACTGTCCCCATTACCGCTGCTAACATTCTACTGTCTTCCGCTTGATGCAACCAGTACTTCTACTATTACTATTAGTACTTCTTACTTTAGGCAGGTGTTGCTACTGGTCACCTGTCTGCGCCAGGTGGCACCAACGTCCTACGCAGTAGTAGTAGCAGTAGTAGTAGTAGTAGTAGCAGCAGTAGTAGTAGTACAAGCCCTATTACTGCTACTGCTTCTTCTTTTTTCTAACCCTAACCAACGCCCCATTGCAAATACTACTGCTACCGTTGGTTGTTGATCTTTGGAAGCTGCTGCTGTTATTACTCGTACAATATGTTAATGCGAGCATCCTCACCACAAGCAATCAAGTAGACCTCTTGTGTCATTCTCTATAGTATCATTTCTTTGTTTAACTGTTGCGCATGAGAATTGAGACAAATGAATATGGATACAACTCAAACAAAGAAAAATATTGTCAAGAAAATGACACGTGGTCTGAGATGGGAAAACATCACGCCCAAGGTAAAGGAGTCTATATCTCCCACACCATTTCTACCATAATCACCGCGACCACCACTACTACAAATACTACCACTATTGGTACTATTCTGAATAACTGGAGCTAAAAAGTGCTAGGGTAGCTGTAGTAACTTTAATCTAGTAGTAACAAAACTAAGGTGATTACCAAAATATTCTCTTTTTTGACGCAATAGATGACAAAGGGGCTAGCATTAAACCGAGTAATTAATTAAGTCGGACCACCAACTAACTATTTTACGAGCAGCAAATTTGTTGGTAGAGCGAACAAAAAAATTGAAAACTTGCGCCGTCAAACGGCCTGTTTTATGGTCCAAATGTAAGCTGAATGTCACCTCTCTGCTATACCGTTAAATAAGCGCAGATTCTAATATTAGGCTTAACTGAATAACTCGAATGTAACGGAAGACCAAACCTGATTTAATTTGAACACCTGCGTACGAAGGAAAAGAAAAAGAAAACTCTCGAAAAAGCAGCTTCAATTTCGCGTTGGAGAGTCGGATTGGATGTAGCGTAGAGCGGAAATCGATCTCAGATAACAGAACTTTGTCAATGAAGCCGAGAATGGAGCTTTCACATTAAACTCATACAACTGAAAGGACATAAAAACTTTCTCGAGGAGTTCTAAATACTCAAAGGGGGGATTTCTACTCAAGTAACAGTACAATCATATCAAAAGTATTTGCGTCTGATAGAAAGTCTTTCAAAGAACTCGAGAGAAAAAACTTACTGGATGGACGTCATTGTCGAGTCACGTGACCATAAGGCAGCTGATTTGGTGCTTTCTTTTATACTCATGTGGTTTCTGAAAAACTAAAGAAGTAATCAATTGATAAGTCGAACAAAGTATTAATAGAAAATGATGAGAGTAAGAGAGAGAATATTAAAAAAAAAAAGAACTTAAAAAAAACTAAAAAAAAATTGAGAGTGGTGTTATTCTTCGATAAGAGAGGAACTCGCCTGGAGAAATACGAGTCAAATCTCTTTTTTGGCACTCGATCGGAAGGGATTATGTATCTGGTTACAATTTAGTTCAGTTGGCATAAAAATAAAAAAGCTTAATCTAATCAAGGCTGGAAATGATTAAAATAAACGAAAGCAATACAAAACCATGAGGAAAATATGAACTGCGATGAAAAGAGATGACACTAATAGAAAATGAAAACAAAAAGAAAACTTTTTCTCAGTTTTTGTCTTGTAAGGAAAGGATTGGTTCAATTGGACTACTTCAATGAGATATAATATAGTAAGGAAATTGGGCTAAAATGATAAATTCTCTTACTACTATACAACTACAAAACAAAGCAAGGGAAAATGTGAGGCAAAACGAAAACAATTAAAAATAAATAAAAAAGGAAAATGACAAATAGAGTAAAAATGGAAAAAAAAATGCAGAAATTTGAACTCATCGTAACTGTCAATATTTCGCTAAGTCATTAGCAGAATAAATGATCAATATAACACGCAGCTTTATTTGAATGATGAATAAAATATCAAACGAATTATGCATCTGTATTGAGCCACTAATTTTTAACACAAACACTTCCCACTTTTCGTTGTTCTTTGCTACTTTTCTTCTTTGCTTTCAAGTAAAAAACCCTCTTTCTTTTCTACTTAAAACTAAGCTTAATAATAATAAAACCTCCCTTTTTCTCCTCGAGTTAAAGATAATAGAATAAATCCTAGGCATTAGTATCCCCTACCCTCCTGAGGGTAGTACATACGAACCTACGTCATTCATCTTGAGTCATACGAGTATTGGCTCTTATGAAGCGATCATTATTCATGAGGGGAAATCGTAAAGTTTTAATTTTTTCCCTTCCTATATAAAAGGATGAAGATCTTGTGGCACCCATTCCAATTTTATTAGCCCTTCTCCGAACCTCATCCTGTAATGTAGGACCCCTAACGTGAATGACAAACATCCCATCCCCTCCCCCCTCAATTTTTCACCTATCCCTCCATCACTAGTGAGAGGTACCTTGTGCAAGGCATCACTTTCTCTTTTCACCCTAGCTGCTATTAACAATCAAGAGAGCCTCTGAAAATAAGGGTAAGTACTGATAAACACTTCCGCATTATCTGCATCCATAGACCTAATCCCTGATTTCTCATTTCAGTGTCATGCACTTGGGAATAAGAATCTTTGTTTGAGTACCTTAAGAATAATACTAAATGGAGCTGGTGGGTGTTTTGGAAAGGGAAACATGATAACCTTGTTCAAGACAATTTCTTCACAGACGAGGGTATTCTATCACGTGACCTTGTACGACTGCTACCGTCGTGTGACAGAACCAGTGTCATTTTATTGCGTTATATAAAGCTACTAAAGTCATCTGAAGCTCAGATGATTTTCTGAGCTTTTATTTTATACGGTTACCTTAATAACTTTATTTCATATACATGTATGTCCACCATATTCGAATATTCATCTTCGAAAACTACTACCGCTATGAAACACCTTTTTAAACGCGACCAAAGGGACAGCGGAAAGTGTCCGTATAAACTATAAGTGTTTAAGGAATAAAGCGCGCGTGCACGTCTCTGTGCTATGATATAAACAGAGCACAAGAGAAGCAAGCGTAGAAACACGAGGCATCACCGAGTGATTCTCTCGCTTCTCGAGTGCTCTTGAGCAGCCGTTTTACTGGTTATATTGCTTTTATAAAGTATTTTTGAACGATTTTAAGCGACCGTGTCCCTGTCCTCTGATATAAACACGGTACAAGCCAGCAAATCATCGCGCGCGTTATATTTCAAATATTTCATAAATGAAAACATAATTTATATGGTTACGAAAGCTTAAATTATGTCTTAATATTCTCTAGGTGTTTGTGTTGGTAAAAGACTAAAGCGCGCGCACGCTGAGTGCCAGTGGGCCGTAATGGCGGGGTGTCCATATTAAGTGGGAGTCCACTATGGTAGGATGTCTGTAAAACCGCGTTCAACCGCGTCAAATATCAACTTTGTTTTTGCACATTTAACTATGTTATTGTTTTAAAAGTGTTTTTTTGTCATCCTCACTTCACTCCAATAAAAATGTCTTCTAATAAACCAGAGGTGATCAGCTGCATTAGAATATGGAGCAACATATTTATAAGCTCGGCTTGGCTTATTCTATGCATAACAACCCTCCAAGCGTTTTATTTATAGAATCAGTCGGTCATTTCTGACTCGAAGCTCAACGAAAAATATTGCATATTTATATAATGCGCAAAGAATAGTTTTCGGAAAGCGGTATTCAAAGTTTAGAAAAGCCTGCCAAAAATAACCGCTAGATCGATGTTCAGTTTTGCCGGTATCTTAGAAGGTGGGGGCTGCGAGAAGTGCCTTTTGTGTCGATATAACATGGCGAAATGTTTGTTTATAATTCATTGTTTAGCACTATCTAGGAGAAGTATGTCCTAGCTCGATTCTGGGTATCGAAACGAGACACATCCTCACCTGCAGCAAATGAAATTTTTATCGCAATAACTAGATTCGATATCAGAATATATTGTCGCATGATCGAATTAAACGGATGTAACTTTAAGGTTAAGGTCGGACTAAGAAGGTCCATGGTAATTATTTACCCTTTTCAGTGAAACTTTTGAGTATCGATCGAAACGAATGCCAATGGTCGGACTAAAGAGGGGAATTCCCGTGAAGGTCGAATCAACAAGGTGAATTGGATATACTTACCATTAATTAATCAAATGGTCGAAATAGGGAGGTACAATAAATTTAGAACGACCAGAAAATTCTGCCAAAAGTGAAAGACATTCTCGTAGCGCCGAGCCAGTGTCAAGCAGAACAGGCTCAAAACTAAGGAAACGCTGTTCAAAATGACGCTCATTTGCGTGAAGCAATAACGCGCACAATCTTGAAGTTTCTGTTCTCACCTTTTGAACTGTTTCCTGATTCAACGACACAAGATTAAAAAAGGAATACTGCCCTGCGCGTATCCGGTATAACGAGAAAGATCGGAAAATCAAACATTAAAAAAAACATATTTAGTTTACCTAAATGGCAGGAGTTAATTTATTTTCATCTTCTTGTGCACGGACAATATTATTAGGGCGGTTGAAATTAAAGATATATTAATTACGATCAACAAATGGTCACTGGGAAAATAATTATGCAGCGAGCAGTTATTTTTCTAACAAATGAGTGAGCAGTGCCATTAGGGAAGCGCTTTAAAAGGCTGTAATTCTTTTCTAATCGTAAAATATAAATATCCAAATATTATACGCTGATTTAAAAGCCGCTTATTTTTCATAATTGCAGTATTGGACTTCACAAAAAGGTCATTCGTTTGAATAAAACAATTTTAAATAGCTGAAATTTGATGTTTTTAGATCCACGAGAGAAAATGATCAGTAGATAAATGAAAAAGGAGAGTTATTCTCTACAAGCAAGGTTGGTCTGGAGTGAATTCATCAAACTCTGACAAATATTGAATGCTATCCAGGAAATAGTCACTTTGAGTTAATGTAAAATAAGAAAACAAACAAATGAAATATTAATAGCGCTATAAAAGTCCGCCAAGGTCATCAACACTCCATTTGAAACTTAAAGTTTGAACACAATGATTAGGAAAAGCTGATAGAAAAAGGTCTCAGTGTCGCCTAATGTTGTCTTACTGATTGCGAAATGTCGCCGAAAATTACTACCTAGGGCCAACCGACCAATATTTAAAAGGTTTTGAAAAATGGTGTATCTGTTGGATGAAGTCGCAATGTCTGTGGAATGCCACAGAGTTGGTAAAGCAGTTGTTTAGTAGGCATCTATTGAGGACGAAAAAAAGTTTTGCATTGACTGAGAGTAAATGAAGAACCCAAACGGCTCTAATTTACAAACAGATGATAATTCAGAATTGCGAATTAATGTTAAAATGCGACGTATTTGAATAACGCAGGCAGATATTGTCATGAGATTATCTGTTAGACTGCCGCGCATAATTGACACAATGTGACAAATCTTTTAAAATAAATCTATGGTTAGTACTATTGAATTAAACACGCGTTAGTAGACGAGAATAAGAGGTGCTTAGGCCATAACTTGTAAATCTTTCCTCTTATAGGGTCAACACCACTAACAATTATTTCCATCGATGACCCGACCAGGTGATTTGAGTATAGATTAGGTATAAAATATAGTTTATATTATCGTATTTATCATAGTCATACGTATTATATCGTTGTCTAGATATGAACCCAAGTGCTGTGGGCTACACATCTGTATAACTGATGGACTTTGGGAGGTAGGGTGGGTAAATTAGATTGAGTTATTAGAAGCAGACGTTTTTAACAGAGCTGAACAAATAAACAGTAGCAAAGTATTTTGTAATTGATCTTACCCTGAGATGTCTGTCATGTTTTAAGCAAGGGTCGTGTAAAATATAGTATCCCGCAAGGGTGGGGCGTACAAATATCAGTGAGTATTACTGACAAGCCATTGGAGAGAGTGAGCGCGAATTTTGAATGCACAACACCCTATCCCACTTTACGGATAGCATATACTATCGACCGTTTTTAATCCTTGCTGATAGGATATACTCTTGAACTTATTCACTTAATGTGGGACACTCTCTTTGGTCACTACGATGTGCGTCAGTATTATGAAGAGAGTTGCAAAGGAGGGTGGGGCTAGAGTAATAGATACATACAGGCACAGTACCTAACCACTTCTACATTTTGACTCTGCGTGGTAATTGTGGAGCAATACAAAAAGAGATACATTACCACCCACTGCCATCTTCACAGACATTGTACAAGACTCAGGTGAAAGAACTAAGAGAAGAAGTGGATATAACTAGCTAAAAACTAGTGTGAGCTGCGTCGGTGTTTCTAATGAAAGAGTATAGATGAAAAGGTAAATTATACACCGTGAAAAGATGAAAAAACTGACGTTTCGGACGCTAGTCCTTCGTCGGAGTAAAAGAGAAAGAGGTGGTAGAAAGGAGAAGAAGAGAAGAAGTGGATGAGAAAAACAAACAGATCCAAGATATTCAGAGCGAAAGTTAAACATTTACAAGAAGAAAGGTACGAGTGTACGTTACTTGGTTGATTTGGTTAGCGTTACGTACTGTTTAATCATCAATCACAGCAGCCGACCACTATTAAATGGCAGTTTTCCCTCCGTGTGAGATTTGCGCACCGATACAAAAGGAGCAGATTGACGCGTCCCATCAAGAAGGACAAAAGCCCACGGCAAGACCCAAAAACATTTTGAGCTTGATACACAGGATGAATTGTGGTCTAGCTTGGGTAAAATCGACACCATATAGACCCCTTGTCAAAACAGCTCGATCTGGGGGACAAAACAAAACAATTCTAATCTCCTGAGAATTGGAACCTATTGTTTTGTCTCCCAGATTGAGCTGATTTCCAAAATGCTGCAAGGTCTATAACTGGTATTATAATTCAAAAGAAGTTTGTACCGAGGCTATACCACAACGCACCATGTCCACTATCCCAGAAAAGGTTTCTCGATAATGAAACCAACGCTCGCGCATTACGCCATTCCTTAGATAACTAGTCCTTAACGTTAACTTTGCTGCGTCATCTGCAAGTCTACAACAAACATTCACGTGCTGATATATTACTTTGATAACGAATCAGTTCAGCCAAAGGTCCCTTGGGGAAGGCTCTGCTGGATGGCAAACAAACTTTATAATATAATGCTTCGAATATCTTGAAATCAAAAGTATCTTATAGGGTGGGGGGAGTGTTTTTTGAAAAAGATTTTGGATATGACATTAGTAATCCAGCAAAAGTTCTTCAAATAAAGCAAGTCCAAATTTGTTTTGACAACCAGTAACAGTCATATGATTATTTTTATTGCAAACGGCCCACGAACCTCAAGACCGGATCCAAAAAATATATGGGCTAGCTGTCTCCCACATAAGATTATTTCGCATTAAAGTTAATAAAATTTTGCGCTATCTAAATAATAAGACAGTAATAAATAGATTATTTAGGAAAAATACCACGACATTCTTTAGGAAAAAATCTTTAAAAATTTGGAGACTTGTCATGTTGCACATAAGAGTGTTTAGCGAAGTCCCCTAATTAAATTATTTACGAAAAATCCCGCAAAAGGGAGATGGGTGCACACCACGACATTCTAAGGAAAAACATTTCAAAAAGGAAGACTAGTTATGTTAGCAAAGGCCACTCGAAAGAAGGGAAATGGCTTTGTCAACGCATTGCAGCTGCATACCTTGGGCGACAAAAGAACATTTAGCTGTACCTATAGATCGTATCATTCTATTAACGATAGTATTCGATGTCACAAGTAGTCGGTTGTTTGGTGTTTTGATATATGTTATGACGTGGGTATAAAAATCTTTTCTATTTACATTACTTAGCCAGCTTTTCAACGCTAAAAACTTGGGGAACGCCGACAATGACTTCAAAAGAACCAAAACAACGAAAATTAAGCATTTTTCGTCGGAGAATTTACCTTAATACCGAGATAAGTAAATTAATGTTTTTCGTATACATTAGTTTAAAGTAATACCATTACGTGGAATATAGCCGTCTGCTAATTTTTCGATTTGTTTGTCATGTAAGTATCGAACATACAATGAGCTTTTATCATATAGTTCCTAAACTCACAGGACAGAAGTATAAATACCATAGCTGAAAAAATATGTTAAAATTAGTGAAACTATGCAGTTCGAAGGAAGTAAGTTCAGAATTCGCGAACATATGCAGTTTCAAAAACGAAATTTTGTATGAAAAAAACATCGCAGGGATTAATTTTCTTAAAATATTCGCACTTTTGAAAAATCATCTTCGCGAGTTTTGAACCTATTTCCAGTTTAAACTTCACGGTTTTACTGATTTTAACATAATTTTTTCTACCCAGCTATGGCAATTATTTTTTGTTTTAATATCTAATTGAAAAATACCTGAAAAAAGCTCATTAACGTGGATTTTCAATTTGCGTTAATTTCGCAAAAACGACATTTCCGTTCTATAAAAGATATGTTTTAGTTTCTGTTTTCTGATAGTTGCCGATTCAAGGTCTTTGCGAACAGTGTTTCTGTATTTCGAGTGTGATACTTTTATTTTTCGACACATCTCATACAATTATCCGTACAAAGTGAAAAACTAGTTAATAAAAGCACTATTAGAAAACAGGTTCCAGTAAAAGATAAAACTCGAATGAGATATTTAATAGAATTTGTTATCTACCGAATTAAGACGTCGGTGTTTTTGATCCTAATTGATTCAAACTTAAACGAAAAATATATAACAGCCAGATAGTTATGACGCAAGCACACGCAACAAAATGGACTGTGTGAACAAATTGTAAGCTTAAGAGTGCATCGGTCAAATTCAGGTTTTAGGCAAGGGACGTTAGATATGTCCCCCCACACTCCCCTCAACGTCTCCCTCCCCTCAACGTCCCCAATCCCTTCAACGTCTCCACTCCCCCAAATGTCGGTAGACAAGCATGGTGCATTCTGGTCAAGCACCGTGAAAAATTGTCAGATTTCATGTCTTAGAAAACACTGAAAAAATCTAATCGGATCCACATGGTGGACGAAAAGCCTAACAAGTTTTGCAACCCACTTGATAAGGCCATCGAAAGATCGAATTAGAATTTAAAAGCTGATTTTTCTGGAAGGAGGGAAAGCCGAAGCACTCGGAGGAAAAAAACCTTAAAGCACAGGAGAGAACCAACAGGCAACTCTACTCACATACGACGAGACCGGGAATCGAACCCAGGTCGCATAGGGGAGCGCTGAAATCTTTCTATGCTTTCAACTTGCTGGTTGCACGTTCCGGGACGTGAAAAAGGGGCGTTGTGCGCGGGAACCCTGTGGAACTTACTCACTCCAAATTAACGCTGTGTTCCTTGATTACAGACTCATTTACACAGGGGGTTAGCCTCGTATCAGTGTTTAAATATTTACAAATACCAACGGTAAAATAAAGAATTCACAGCTTCAACAATTTACACTTTGAAACTCGACGGACCTTCACTGGAAAACGTGAATATTCTGCACAAACTCGAGGCTAACCCTGTGCAAATGAGTCTAATCAAGGAACACAGGTCTATTAATATCGACTGCTTGCAGAATATCCACAATTCATAACATAACAAATGATTATGATGATTCACAGTAATGTTTACCTGCCATGAATCTCGTGTGACCACACATCCAACACGAGTTGGTTGGCTCACGCGCTCTAGCCATGCTCCAAAAAATGAATCTTTTTACTGGGGAAAAAAGGTAAAGAAGCGACTTAGACATGCGCCAGACACCAAGAAGATAGGGACAAAAAATCCAAAATAAAAAATAATTTGTCATCGCTTATCACCACCGTACGTACAGCAGTGGCGCAGCCCAAGGGGATCGAACTGAAAGCATGTGAAGGCGCCTCTGAGAGAAGCTGTAGAGTCCATGTACCGGTATGTTATATTTCACGTTAGTTTATAGGCGACAAGTGTTATTCCTTTTTCAAATTTTATGGATGTCCCTAAGGCGATGGAGGTAAATTTTTGGGGGGGGGATTCACAGTAAACTTTTAAAAAATAATAGGCCGATTCCCGCTATGCTGGAATGTCTTCCCAATGGAATACAAAAAGTTCGACTCTTTCCGACCAACGAACTCGAAATCATAAGATTTTTGATTAGTTATCGACTTTTTTCTTAATTTAACTCTAGAATGGATTTATTCTAAGACAGACATCCCTTTTATTCATTAAGAAATTCATGACACTCTTATAAAGTCAACAAAGAAAAGCTTTCGTGAAAATAAAAATGTTTGACGTTTGACCCGCCAAAAATTTAATATTTTACTGATGGCCCTTCCCTTTGAAGCCCCCCCCCCCCCCCCCCCCCTCATTCTCCCAATAAAAACGTATACCTTCCCTAACAGTTACTAGATTACTAGTTACCAATAAGATTGTAAATTAACGGTGGGAAAGGCGTCGGTGGTAAGCAGAACGCCTTTACAACCTATCTAAATACAAAATATGAAGATTTGACGTATAGATATATTTTAAAATATGACACGCTTGATTGCGCCATTAAAAAAGATATGAAAGAGAACTGTGAATGAGGAAAATTACTGTGTTCAACAGATAAACAAAACAAAACAAAACAAAAAACGAAAAAAAAAAACAAAAACAAAAAACAAAAAACAAAAAAACCCAGGAAACATCGCAACTTCTGATCATAACCGACTTTTTCCCAGAATTAGACAAGAAATAGATTCAGGGCAAAAGTGGAGTTAAATCGATGTCTATGTCATAACGCCCCGGTATCAATTTATCAAATTTATTTTTCCTCCCAAAGACTTTTTTAATTTAGAAATTCAAATTTATTCAAAATCTAAGTGAAATGACAGTGAATACGACGAAACACAAAGTGTTCTAATTAAGAAACAAATTAAAAACAAACATTACAAAATACAATTACATAATTTACTTTAAAGAATGGTTGTTGACACCTAAATCATCTGCTTAACCATTCAGTGCTTTATTTACCTATCCGTTGTCGTTGTCAAAAATATTTCAAGAGAAAATAAAGAATAAAAAACTGCAAAAGGAAGAAGTCAGGCCATGTTGGCGCTGCGAGTTTATAATTAAAAACCCGATGATTTTTTTTGCACGATTTTAATGAAAGGTTATTTATTTATATTTCTGATTGGTTAGGAAAACTAAGAGGTTTTTTTCCTTTGGTTTAGTATTTAGTTTGTGTTTAATCAGCAGAACAATAAGACTTTAATTAGTAAGAGCGTTAATGGTTTCCTCATCATTATGGTTAGTAATGTGTGGCTCATAGAAATCAGGTTACTATATGTGTATTAGGCAAGGTACATTCTGATATGATTCTATATTTACAATGAATTTCAATTACTTTTCATTTGGTTTAATTGAGTACAGGTTACAGACATTATATTTGACCTCATCACTCAATTTCCTATCTTGTTATCCTATTCATGAAAAATAATTACTTGAGATAAAGAGGGGATCTATGCAGGAAAAGACCATTTTGCAGTTCCAGAAATCATCCATACCCACCCCAAAGAGGAATTTGGAATTTCTGAAGAGTAGGGGGGTCAGAGAAAGAACAACAATTACAGAGTTTGTATGGAAGAAAATTGGAATTTCCAGGGGGTAGGGGGGTGTCTTAAAAAATTCCTCCATGATGGGGGTATGGATAATTTTTGGAACTACACATAGCAAAACAGCTATCAAATAAGGCTTGCTAAAGGAATTATTAAAAAAAATCCAAGGTTTTTTGACTTTACAGATAAAAAAAACAAGGTTAGGGCCCAGGAGGATCTAGGACTGACACTTATGATGGTTGTGAAGGATATTAGGTTTTCAATCAATCAATCAATCAATCAAATTTTACCATTAATGCCACTACTTCAAATTAAAAAAACCTTCAAATTTCATCAACAGCCCTAAAGCAACTTTAGGGCTAGGTTGATCAAAGTCAGATTATAGCTTACTCACTTAGATTTTGTAGATAGAGAAAGCTGGTAAACCCAGAGAAAAGACCCTCTCATCAAGGGGGATACCTAACTACCGTGATGCCTAGTCCAGCAATTAACTTGAACCCCAGAGGTTGGAGATAAGTGCACTACTACTATGCCACTGGCAGTTACAATTATTCATCAAATTAATGTTCTTTTGCTGTAATTTTTTTCAGGGTACAATTAAAGTTCATATAGAGGTTCTATGGTACTGACATCTATGCTTACTTCATCTGACATGCATCTACCTGGTATAAATACCTTTATAAAATTCCTGTTATGAATCAAGCATTCTGATTGGTTGGGAGTGCATGTATTATGAGAGCACAAAGCATGCATGCACACTTTCTATTTTGTTATTTATCAGTCCAAAATAACAGTTACTCTAATTTGTATTTTATTAAAGAAATAGAAAACATGCGCACGTGCTGTGTGTAGTTATAAAGCACTTGGGGAATAACAGAACACTTGAGAAGTGTTGAGAAGCACTCCGCTATGCCTCATACTTGTCCTAAAACTTCTCTTGTGTGCTGCCAATCCCAGTAGTGTGCTTTATAAATACACACAACACATGCACATGTTTTCTATTTCTTCTTTAATGTCATACATGAAGTCTATGCCAAGCAATTGTATGAAGCATATGATTGGTTACATGTTTGATTCTGATGCAGAAGGTGGTTTAGGAAGGGAATTTACAAAGGGAATAATTATATATTGACCTCGCATTTATAATGAGCAAATCAGCCCCGCTCATGCAGGTTATTATTATTATTATCTTTTTTTTTTTTTTTTTTCTTTTTTTTTTTTTTTTAGTTGGCTTATTTGAAATACAAAACGACAACGAAGACCAATGCCACAAAATGAACGATAATTTAACTTAATCTGGGTGACATACTTTCACAAAATAGCGCTCAATATGAAATGTTGACTTTTTGTAAAGCAATATTTTAAGTTTTTACCTTGAGCAGAAAGAAGTTGTCGACCTCTGAACTGAGGTACGTGAAGCAAAGCCACCACGAAGCCACGAAGCTCTATCAAAAAGACCATCTTTTTAAAATTCTTTCAGTTGTTTTGTACAGTTTTGACACAGCATTAGAAATGAAAAGTCTCCAAGACATCGTATGCAGTGTGTATAATAAAATAAAGATGAAATTTGAAGAAGAAAAACGTTCATTCCTTCGTTGCGAACCAAAACACCTCCTCAAAACTGCCGCCATTTTTCTGATAATAAATATTGATTAGCACCCAGGCCAACCCGTCTACAGGCAGCCCAAACAGTCTAAAAGGTTTAAAATGATAGTTCTCAAGATTTTTCCTTTTTATTATTCTTTCCGGGGGCGTAGCGTCCTTTACGCATATACGCAGGTGCGTGGTTGAGAATTTCACCAGTGTTCTAAATTTACTCTTTCTCTAATAAATAAAGTGCTTTGAATATCTTAAAAATAGCCCAATAGCTTTATTTTTCTTCGACGAGACAAAAAAAAAAAAAAAAAGGTTCTCAGTTGAGTGGGAAACGAAAAAGTTTTGAGACTTATGTTTTGTTAGGGGCAACCTAAATGTTGGGAATTTTTAGGAGCTTGCTGTCCTGTCACGTGCGTACTTGCCAAAATGCCCTCGCTACGGCCCCTGCTTTCCGTAATTCAATTCAGTCAAAATGATATCGGGTTTCTGTAATGGCCTGCTACAACAAAGAGCGATATGAAACCACTTGCACTGCATTTTTTCTCGTATTACTGAGAACAAGCAATTCTATATGATTATTCCCATTTCCGGTTTCTGCAACGTTATACAGTATTGATGATGGATTGCAAGCATTCCGAAGAGAGTTAAAAAGATGGCGGCCACTGTAGTGCCGTTAACGAATGCTAATGAGAAATCGTTTGTTAAATTGCACCAACATGGCCGCGATGACGAAACGTGCAATCGACGTCGCGGTTCCTCTACAAATGACTTTCCATTGCGAGACAAATGAATATCTGATTTATTCTTTCCTTCTTTGCGATACCGTCGTCGCGTTGTATTATTTTGCCCCAACTTTGGCATCTTTTTCAAGGATCTAAAACATCCTTTTACCATGATCCCAACTAAATTAGATCCTTACATGGTGCGATTACTTACAGACCATTCATGCATTACTTTTGAAGTCGTTTCCAAGAGAAAGATGGGAAAGGAAGATGGAAGGTAGGGGGGGAGGGGGGGTTGACCCTCAACGTCCGGTAGAGCCAGCTAAGGAGAGCTCATCTGTACTTGGTTTGCGACAACGCGAAAAACACCATACATTCAAAGTTATCAGTAGATAGGATTTCCTATTTGTGTCCTTACAAAATCATTCGTACAATTTTCTTCAGATGTATAATAAAGCTTTTTCTTTGAATACAATCATTCCTAGAGCTAGGTTCGAATGGTGTAATCTATGCTTCGACAGCGCTGTGCCCTATGTAACTATTATATGAACTTTTCATTTTCTTAGCACGACGAAGTGTGCTGTAATTCGAAGGTATTAAGAAATATCTAAGGCTGCATCAAATGCGCAAAAAGATCGAGTTCCTTTGAGGTTATTGTTAGTAACAGTAAAAGGTGATGATTAATGACAGAGATTCTAGGTGTCTGTGTGTTGGATCAACAGTCATCTCCTTCTTTAGTCTTGTAAACATATAAAGTACAACTCTACACGATGTCGATCCTGAAACAAAAACAGACGTTTATTTGAAGTGCGCAAGCTACATGACATAGTGGAAGGAAAACTTTAGTAAGCGCACTAGAGAATCCAGTCACGCATGTTCCGTCCTACAAAGGCGCTGCATGAAGACCTTAAGAAAAGAGTTACCCGACAGGCTGTAAGTACGTCAGAAAATGACAGGTGTTTATGGTTATGTACGAGGTCGCGGCGCGCGTTGGTGCCAAACAAACTCCAGGAATTCCATGACAAGGTAAGATCGTGGATACTGAGTGGATTCGATTAATACTGTATCCTGAGTGACTGGCTCCTTCCGCTGTGAGTCTTTCGAAAAGCGCGAATACTCCCAACGCAAAATTGAAATGAAGGAGACAAAACCAAAAAACAAAACAAAACAAAACAAAACAAAAAACAAAAAAAACACACACAAAAAAACAAAAAAACAAAAACAAAAACAAAACAAAACAAAACAAAACAAAAACAAAACAAAAAACAAAACAACAAAATAAAATCCCTGAAAGTTACAGATCCTAGCGTTTCTCACGAGTACTACCGTCAACGCCTAGAAATCAAAATTAATAGAATCGTGAAACTTGTCGCGTAATAAAGCCACTAGGCCATAAGTCAAATAGCGCAGTTACTTGCACTACGACTTTAGCTTTGCATATCATCATTGCGCAAACAAGCAACGTTAGCGTTCTGCCACTTAGAAAGCAAAAAATGTTTCGCGATATGCTGTATTATCATAGCACCATGAATAATGATAATTTGGGAACGATATGTAAGTAAGAAGTCTAATGACCTATGATTATCTTTATGTCTTGTGTCTTGCTTGTGAAGACATGGATGTCGATCGTTGTGGTTGAGAAGGCTGTACACGCTGCTGTTGTGTAGACATGGATCGCTCGCTGATGTGTCTTCTCATATTTTGTTCATCTGATGGATGCCTGATGAGTAACGAATCAATGGAAGGTCAAAAGTTGAAGCAAAAAAGAAAAGTAGGGGAAGGATGCGAGGGTAAAGAGGGCGGAGGAAGAGAAGGAAGAGTAGGAGACGAAGGCGACGATGAAGAGGAGGTGGAAGAGAAGTTCAAGTAGGTGTGAAAATCCAAAAAGCATGTCAACGAACATCTAGTATGTGATCGGCATTCGATCTGCCTTAAGAGTGATCTAGATCAGTGTTGGTACATCATAACGAGTGATCTAGATCAGTGTTGGCACATCATAACATGTGATCTAGATCAGTGTTGGTACATCATAACATGTGATCTAGATCAGTGTTGGTACATCATAACATGTGATCTAGATCAGTGTTGGTACATCATAACATGTGATCTAGATCAGTGTTGGCACATCATAGCATGTGATCTAGATCAGTGTTGGTACATCATAATGTGTGATATAGATCAGTGTTGGCACATCATAACATGTGATCTAGATCAGGTACATCATAACATGTGATCTAGATCAGTGTTGGCACATCATAACATGTGATCTAGATCAGTGTTGGTACATCATAACATGTGATCTAGATCAGTGTTGGTACATCATAACGAGTGATCTAGATCAGTGTTGGTACATCATAACATGTGATCTAGATCAGGTACATCATAACATGTGATCTAGATCAGTGTTGGTACATCATAACATGTGATCTAGATCAGTGTTGGTACATCATAACATGTGATCTAGATCAGTGTTGGTACATCATAACATGTGATCTAGATCAGTGTTGGTACATCATAACGAGTGATCTAGATCAGTGCCTTACAAGTTATCTAGATCAATGTTGGCAGATCATAACAGATGAACAGGCTTACCTAACTGAACTTTTTGATTTTGGTGGTTTTTTAACTATTTTTTTGCTGAGATACAAGACCCATTCCTTTTGCTCATCCGGCGATGCAGCCAAGACCAGAAGGTCCTTAGCAGAGATCATGTCTGCATTTACTAGTTAGAAAGAAAAAAAAGAAAGAGATGAGTTCCCAGTGAATATGGATAAAATAGACCCCTAAGCCCTGGTCGCTTAGCCTGTACAGCCCAAGCTGTTTGGGTTTGAAGGCGTAACTCACCAAAAGACCTCCAATGATACACCATAGCCTGGACCACTATCCTGAGCGGCCCAAGCTGTTTGGATTTGGAAAAGAGACCCCAAAAACTTGGATCGCTTATAGCCTGTGCGGCCCAAGTTGTTTGGGTTTGGAGAAAAAGGAGGCGGAAAGACGAATAAAGGGTGAAACCTTGAAAACCTAAGTCCTTGAACCCATAGCACAGCGATCATACCCTCAGACCTTTGACTGAGTATTTGGTGAAGCAGAGCCACTAGGTCGTCAATCCTTTTATTGTGCTTTTTCAACTCACCATTACAAGGCTGAATACATGCCTCTTCTCTGTCTACATGGTCCTTGTGACATTTTACGTGGCAGCCTATTACAAACGAACAAAGTGTCAAGTCAATATCAATATCAAGTCAATATCAATATCATATTAATATTATTCTGTTTTTCTACTACTTGTTTTTTGTTTTTTTTGCAATTCCTTTTCCGTAATTCAAAGGAATTTTTTCACTGTTCAACTGACGTAAACGTAAATCTAAAACTCTCTAATATATTGAGAAACTAGAAACCCGTTATCGTCTTAGATCTGACTGGGGTAGAGTGCTGGGGTAGAGTACTGGGGTAGAGTAAATGAATACAAGAGTGGATAGCAAGAAAACTGCACTTTGGAATTATCCTAATGGGAATGAGACCTGAGAAGAAAAGTTGTATGTAATACGGTTGCCTTGAAAAGAACAGCAAGGGTAGTGCATATATGAAGCACGTATGGCGCATTACATGCTGTAAAAGACCCTTTCAGCTTGGGCGTAATGCTTTTGTATGATGTTTTTTCTTTGTTTGAGTTGTATCCATATTCACGTGTCGTCTCAAGCGCAACCATTAAATAATGAAATGGTACTCTAGAGAATGACACGTAATCTGAAATGGAAAAACCTTACGTCCAAGGTAAAAAGGTTTATGGGCCTATATCACACGGCGGCCATGTTGATTCTCATGAGAATAAAAACCTTTGTTTCCCCAGCATAACTTAATTCTCAAGCGCTTGAATTTGAGGCTACGCGTGGTGGAATCTATCGTTCAATCCCACATGGCTGCCGCGTGAATAAGGCCCATTGCTTATCATCTGTAAATAAAATAAATCTCATATGGTGGTATCAAGGGTATATCACTAAACGAATAACTTACGTCTACATTCTAGAGCAGGAGGAGGTTTGAACATATGCCACAGTGGTTTACTACACGATTCACAATTAGTCGGCATGTGAAAATGCATTGGGATGAACTGATGGCGCATGTAATTAATGGTGGCCATTTTTTCCTGTGCAAAACAAAAATAGAAAACTTGAAAGCCATTCTGAGTTTGAGGAACATTTCCAAGATGGTGTCTATTTTAAATAGTCCCACAATGCACTGCAATGCTGATTCGACCCAGTTTTTCCCTCAACCTTGAAATGGGTAATAATAACGTTATGAAATATCTAATGACGCAAGACAGAATACATTAACATCATTATAAACTTCGTGGTCAAGAACGGTTTTGAGTGCGCTCACCTCGGGTGATTGTTGCTCTTCTTTTTCTTTTTCTACGGGGTTTATACTTTCTGCTTCGTTTGCGTAAAGAATCTGACGATAAATAACATTAACGTTAGCCAAAGTCAAGACAGAAACACAAACCAAGATAATCTCTTATAGATCAGGAGGGAGGAAATAAATGAATGACGAAGAGAAGAGAAGAGAAGAGAAAAGATGAGAGAAGGGAAGGGAAGGGAAGAGAAGAGAGGAAAAACGCCTCTCTTCTCTCCATCCCTCAATTTCCATCCGCACTTCAAAACCAGAAAATGCCAACGTTACGCGCAATAAGCGGATATCTGTCATGCATGTTACCTGAAATATTCTAGGAATATCCTTTGCATCTGCACGAATTACGTCACCTTGTGTCACGGATCGCACATGGAATAATTTACTGTCATGAAAAAGATACCGTACAACGTTACTAACGAAATAAACTGACAAACCAAGGGGGAGGGGCACGCGGCTATGAATGGTATCCGTTCCTGAACAATCTTCCCAGACAGGGCGTGAATACGAAAGCCCACTCTTGGTTTGCTACCATCATAACAAGAGGTTGTAATGACAAAAGAAATGAACGGGCTTTATCAAACCGCCACCCGGTTAGCTCAGTTGGTAAGGTCTGTTGTGCGGGAGGTCGTGGTTCAAGCCTTGGCCGAACCAACACTCAGGGTCTTAAATTAACTGAGTAGAAGGTGCTGCCTTTGTAATTATATCTGCAAATGGTTAGACCTTCAGGTCTTCTCGGACAAGGACTTAAAACCGTAGGCCCCGTCTGTCTTCACTATGTAACCCTGTATAAGGCGGACGTTAAAGATCCACTGAAGACGACCTTCAGTGCCCGTGCTAACCGGCTGCCTTATCAATTGGGCCGTAAGGCATCCAGCCGTCCACCTAGGGTGGTAAACGCACTAAGCTAAAATAAAAAATGTATTAACGGACGTTACATAAAAATCTGGAAATAGAAATGTATCACTACTCGCCGGAGCACCCGCCCATGTATCCACAGCACGAACCGCACGAATAACTTACCCAATATCTAGAATCATGACTGGAGTAGAACCATTCTTGTGATCATTGTCGGAATTATAGAAAAACAGTCTACGACTACTAACGACAAGATACTAAAACAAAAAGAAAGAAAAAACACACATTACGACTTAAACAGAGGATCTCATTATCAAGAGTAACACGTGACCTAACATGAGAAAATATTATGCCAGGTGGATTGAGTTCATAGATAAATGTTGGATTGTCATTATAAATAGCATACACAAAAACCGCCACTGGGCTTGGATTTACATTGATGTCAAGAGAGTAGAGTCAGTGCTAATATACATACCTGGTTTCTCCACCCATATTTTTTAATATTTTGCTTGTTGGGTACCGATATCCACCCTTCTTTGTTCATACTCGCTGAAGGAAACAAATAAAATATAAAATCAACCTTCATGTTTTTCTCACCCGTCCATATTAATATGGCGCTTGCAAGTGTGTATGAGAAATAAAGGTTCTTTCTAAGGGTACATAGAAAGTCGCTGGAGATCGACTAGAAACGTTATTCATGACGCCATTTGTAAATTTCGTGCTTATTGATTAGGACGTGCTATTTCTAAAGTAAATGACGCGCAATGTAACTGAACATTTCTGCGCACATGCATACTTATCTAATAGATGGCTGTGATTTGTACCTGAGATTGATGGTTTTTCTTCATTAACACTGATATTTGCAGCTGCATTCTTTAGTTTGTTCGTAAGTTGTTCGATCATCAAATCTTTCGATTCCAACTCCATCTTAAAAACACAATCAAAAACAATTAAGCATTTCAAATTAGAATAAATCAAATGTTAAAATGTCGCCAAGGCCAAAGTAAAATATTGCTATGGTCACTGCTGTTGTCATGGTCTCTGTTGCCACTGTTCCAAACAAAAAACAAAAAAAAGAAAACACCAAAAATAACAAAACTGAAGGGGGGGGGGGGGGGGGGGGGGGGAGACAACGGCCCGTTTACACCTATCCTAATATTTTTGAAAACGGAATTCTTTATTACGCTTTCAAAAAAGGTTTTCGCCCACACGTAGCGTTTTTCGAATTGTTTTCGCCGTCCACAAGTATTTGTTTTCGAAAAGTTGCGTCTTCAAGACCAATCCACGCAGAAAATTCCTTTTCAAAAATAGCCTGATACGCGTGTGGACCGGACGGGGCCTTAGCATTTGACAACATATATCGATGTAATACGACAATACGTTAATGTTTTATGTCGTGATTGGAAAACAAGACTCGCCGGAACAGGAGGATTACCTGCATTTTCTGTCTCTGTTCAATTTCCATCTGTAGATTCTAAAATCAAGAATACAAACCATTATCTTTCTTGAAATAAATAACCCTAGGAGAGGCTAGACAGGAGGGTAGGTTGCTAGGGTGGCTGTTTATCTTCAGTCTCCCTCTGTGGGTACGAATAAAAGCGGCATGTGTTTTGTAGGAGGAGAGAGATAATTTATTGAGGCTACTAGTCGCGTGATAACCCGCCTGGAGAGTTCTAGTTAACAGCCGGGACTATGAGTATAAAGTGAATTGGTGTTGAGCATTCATTCCCATGAGAATAAAAGGACGAAAAATGTGGCCGCAATGTTGGTTGACATGACAAAACACACGAAGTCAAAGTCAACCAAAATGGCGGCTATGACGTCACATACACCCAAAGAAAACTAAGGCCTACATCACACATTATACTATAGAGGGTAAACTTACAACAGTAACTTCTGCCGACTGAGTCTGGTACTTGGATGTCATCTGAGCATACTTTTCACGCTCCTGTATGTAATAAGTAATTGACAAAACAATTTAGATCGTGGCTAACTACAGCTGCGCACAGACTGCCCGTCATTACGTTAATTGCTGCGTATGCGCTGTATTGTGCAAGGATATTGGGTCCTGAGACAGCAAGATTAGTGTACAAGTTATCTTACCGCAGCTAATTCTTGGTGAAGTTTTTTACATTCTTTTTCTTTCTTTCTCAAGTCAGCCGACGACACTTTATTCCGTTTTTGGCTATCTTTACTCCAATCTTTTCTGTTCATGATCTCAGCGAGTTTGTTCACAGCTTGGATTTTCAATGTCTGTTCGATGCGCAACTGTTTCTTGATTTGCTCAGTAGCAGTTTCAATATCCTTGTTGCTATCATTGGCTTTCTCAAGCTCTGTAGATAATATGAAGAACACAAATAAGCGCACTTGATTTAAAAAACTGTACAAATAATATTCAAGTTCAATAAACTACTAAGCAAGGGGATTCCACTCGTAGTGTATGCATGAATTTTATTACTATTAAAGAGAACTTGCTACAGAAGACAAGAAAACAAAGTTGATACTGTAGAATACTGTAGATACCCTCTACCGGCTTGTGACAAGCTGTTTTTAGTTGTAAATATAAAAGCATAAACATTAAGAAATTCGTAGACTCAGGCGTTTCTCTGGCGTAGCGGGAATACCAGAGTTGGAAGGGCCTCCACGCGCGTTTTGGCGCGAAAATTCCAGCCTAATCCACAGGTAGCCCAACAAAATGGAAGGGAGGGAACGAACTCTTTTTTATCTATTCAGTTTACTATGTAGCTCTTTTCTAATAGAAGAGACGGCGCCGCCACAATTGAATCACCTAATGTCGTTCATGCTTATCATGCCGGTGTTGCAAACCTACCAGCTTTGATTTGATTTATCTGACTATTCAATTCCTCTTTTTCGTGTACTTTCTGATCCAAACTAGAAGTCAACTGTTGGTTCAATTCTTCTAGTTGGGTTATCTGAGCAGCTTTGTCAGACATGTCACTCTTGTGTCGAGCTATCAGTTCTTTCACTTCTAGTTCTATCATTGTCTTTTCTTTCTCCAGGTCTGAGTACTGTTCTTCGGCGATCGAGCGCGCCAACTGCTCAGAGTCTGCTTTAGTTAGCGTCAGTTCTAGTTGGGCAGACAGTGATTCCCTGAAATACACCATACATTACGTCAATCAACTTACAATGGAAAGCATCAGCAAGCACGGTGTAACTAAACACAATGTAAAAATTTAAACAATAGCTGAATTTTGACGATTTTCGATTAAAATCAAGCGCTCCCAAAAGACGTCCCTAGGAGTACTCATTGAGTAAAATACAAGAAATACATTGTTGAAACGCATTAATTTTGCCTGCGCTTTCGTCCTTCAGCTTAAAGTCTCTAATAAATGTATAATGACCGGGGCAATGAGAATGTCACGTACAAAGTAACATAAAACACAACAATATTTGCATCGATCAAGGTATCACACTCTAACATATGTATAAGAGACCTTTTCTAAGATACCGAATATGATGCACCGTGGTCTAGTTGGAATACAAACATATTTTGTCCATCATACTTCATAAGGTATTGTTTCTACCAAAGATAGATCGAGCTTAAAATTCTTATGTGCCTTGCCGTGGGCTTTTGTCCTTCTTGAGGAACAATGCAATCTGTTCCTTTTGTATCGGTGCACAAATCTCACACGGAGGGAAAATGTAAAAGTGGTCAGCTACATTGCATACCATATGTCCTTGAAAAAGTTAACTAATAAAATTGTGCAAATTAGTGCAAAGTTTTGTAGGTCTACGGTAACTAAGGTCTACTGAACTTACTAATTTGTGCAATTTTCTTACAGTTTTTCACGAATATATGGTATGTACTGTACTGTGCTTGTCGACGCAGTGTAAATGTTAAGCACAAAGTAACGCTAACGAAATCGATCAAGTAACGTACACAGGAACTCCTACCTTTCTTCTCGTAAATGTTTAACTTCGCTCTGAATATCTTGGATCTGTTTGTTTTTCTCATCCATTTCTTCTCTTAGTTCTTTCACCTGAGTCTTGTACAATGTCTGTGAAGATTGCAGTTTACCATTAAGGAGGCTGGAAAGTGTTTTGTGCCTTCACATTATGAACTAAAAAAATTATTATGGCTATAATATTACAGCAAGTAAACCCAGAAAGCCAAAGACCATAAACCAAAGATAACAATGAACATGAAAAAATGACGTAAGACGTTGCTATGACAACATCAGAACCCTTGGTATGCCATGAAAAATGTTTATTTAAAAAATCATAACTCAGGAACCATGAATTAAGAAGGAGGAGCTATTAACTATGGTTAAAGAAACAGGTAAAGTAAAGTCAAACCATCTGGACCGGACATCTTACCGAGAAGTACTGCTCTGCTTCTAACTGGTCTTGTAGTTCTTTCATCTGTAAATCATCCATGGCGCTTGCACTGGAATAAAAGAAAGAAATAAAGAAATAAACGTGATCCTAGCGTCATCATGAAAGTCCTACTTTTAAATATATTTTTTTACCGTGTTATACGGTAGAATTTTCATCCTGGTATTAAATCAGTGCGTAGCAAATGCAAATTAAATCAAATCGAAAGCTAGAGAAGCTATCAATAATGAACAATTTTTTTAAAACAGCTGCTCACAATCGTATTGTTTAGGCTGTCAGACTGTGTCAATAATTGTTCGGAACATCTCGAGCACAAAATTTGTGCGCTATGACCTTAGCACACATCTAAAGCGAATTTTTCCGTTTTTCAAAGGTTCAACCAGGAAATGCATAAGGAAGAATGGAATAGGAAATAAAATAGGAAGGGTGAAGTAAAATAACTAGGAAAGAGAAAGGACGAGAAGAACGAAATTGGAATGGGAAGCATGGACGAATGGGAAGCATGGACGAATGGGAAGCATGGACGAATGGGAAGCATGGATGAATGGGAAGAGACGGAAGGATGCATGCATGAAGGTGGCATAATAAATGATCTCAATACCTTTTTAGTTTGGAGTATCCTTCTTCGAGTTGATGCTTCTCTTCCAGAATGTCATCCATTCGCTATCATTAATTACAAGGTAAAAAAATTACAACAATTGGGCGGACAATTTCTCTATCCAACGACACCTGCTTTGGTGTGTTTGAATATGTCAGGTATCTTTTTGTACGTTTTCGTACACGTTTTTGTACAATAAATTCTTAAAAAGACCTTGTAATTACCTTTTGCAGTTGTTTCTCTGTACTTTTTATGGCAGCTAGTTCCTTGGTCTTGGATTCTAGCTCCCCCTCCAGTTGTGCTCTCTTCTGGGATTCTGCATTCAGTTTAGCATTGTCGTTTCCCTTTCTGTAATTATTGGACACAAAAACACAAAATACCACATCACAAACTTCTTCACAGGCCAGAACGAAAAGAAATCAGGATTTATGATTCATGTCAATCTTAAGAACATTCTTATTCTATTGAAATAAATTAAACATAAAAAGCAAGTTCACCGTTATTTAGGTTAAAAGAAAATCTAGTCATGTATCTGCATTGTCATCATCATTGAAAATGCCATTGGCCCCAGTGGCATGTTCAGCGGGTGCCCATATTACTTGGTTATTATAAACATCAATATTGTTAATACTCCCTTTTATAGTTCCTTTCAGTGACCATGAATAATAGTTCCAAGTTGAGGTTGAAGTTACTGTGCAACATAAGCTATAGTTTTGCTATGCATGGAAACTCCAACCTTGGCTTGGAACTATTATTCATGATTGGTGATCAGAACTGTAAAATGCCAATATTGCTAAAAATGTGTATGTTCCTAATTTTGTGACCCCCTCCCCCCCTCTCATAATCCTAGATCCTCCCATGAGCCCATCCTATCCTACCTTTTCCTGTAAAGCATTCAGCTCTTCAGTGACTCTCTGTAGTTTCTGAGAAACATCCTTGTAGTCAGCAGCCATAACAGTCCTTGCTCTCTCAGCTTCAGCGGCAGCAGCCTCAGCTTTGGCTCTTGCTTCTTGTTCGAGCTTGAGCCTTTCCACTGAAACAAGTAAAAATAAATACATATCACAGTGGATAATTACAAGCATACCCAGGTCTTGTGCTTATAGCCTCATTAAATGCCAATCTTTAAGGGGTTTAAGTACATATCATGATATTTCACATACTTGTTTTCGTTTGTTCAACCCTTTCCTGGACATGTTGCTCTTCCAAAGTAAGCGACAGACGTTTCTTCTCTGTCATAAATGATGATATCTGAGTCTAAAGACGAGAGAACGCAAGTCAATATTCACACTTAATAATTTAAAGTTCTCAAACAATAAATAATAAAACACTGAAATGAGACATAAGAATTCTCTAATTGTACCTTGTAATCTAATGTTGCTTGTTCAAACTTTTGTTGTAAAGATTTTAGAACATATTCTGTGTTGGCTTTCTCCTGTGGGAAACAAGGAAAAAAATGATGAGAAAAATTGTTGTGGTGTGATTTGTATTTGTATAGGTCTCTTAAGTTGTGATGTATTTCCGGGCCCAATCACACAAAAAAATTGCTAAAATCTTGCCACAACTTATTCCCAGGATTTATTCTCTATCTTCAACAATAATTAGATACATGAACAGAAAATCCTGCTATGAAGAAAAAACACAGAAAAATGTCTGTAGAAGTAATTATTAATTTGGACCTTGAAGTCATTTTTCGGTCGAATTAGGTCACACTTAACAGCTCCATGGGAACTCGCACTGACCTCGAATACTATATGGAATTTATAGGTATGAGTGATGTTTTGAAAGTTATCGAAAATTGGACAAGCCTTTGAGAAGATTGTGTGAAGATTTGTGTATGACACACTCAACAAAATTGAGCAACTTAATTGAGACTCAGAGTACAGAGTACAATTTGGGATTTAATTGTATTTTACTCCTATTGTGCAATCAGAACCAAGTAATTTTGTTGAGTGTAATTTATAAGACTACATATTTAAAGGGAACCTACTTTTTCAAGGTTTATCAAGTCTTGCTGCAGTTTCTGCTGTACCCGTGCATCAGAGGAAGTTCTTGATTTAAGCTGATCATGTTCATCTCGTAATGATTGAAACTGGGCTAAAAATGTGAATCATAAAAGTATTAGAGCATGCCGTTCCAACCTATAGCACTCGAATACTTTATACCCATCCATGGATTTTGGTGTGGGTATTTCACAATTAGTATCCTGCAAAAATTGTACCCTCAAGAACCAAGTGTGAAGATGCTCCTATGATGCTGTAAATTAAATGCATTTACGATGCTGCTGATGTTGTAGTTGTAGATCGAGGATGATGTCAACTGATGTGATAATACATGTTGTCATATTTTATGGTTATGATGATGGTGATGCTATAGTTCAAGATTATGGATAACAAGGATGATGTCAACAACAATGATGATGTAGTTGTGGTTGAATATGATGGATGAGGATGATGACAAGGATGGTGATGATGTTGGTATTGGTGTTGGTGGTGTTGGTGGTGGTGGTGGTAGAGAGTCCGGCAGAAAACCTGTATTTGATGTCCGGACAAACATTGGTCTATTGCAAACTTACACTCTATTGCTGCTTTAGCACTATTTGCTTGCACCCTCATGTTAACTTCTGCTTCTAGACTTGCTTGGACCTTGATCAGCTCTCGTTCCAGTGAAAGCTGTCAGGAAAATCATAGTAAAATCAGTAAGACAAATGGAGTCACACATAACAGTTCACAGGAAATATTATGTAGGTCACCCACCTTCTGATCACTAATAACTCTGTTCTTTTCCTGTAGATCACCATAAGACCTCTCCAGAACTGCATATGACTACAAGGTAAAAAAAGATAGCAATGTTTTATCCACTTTTGCAAAAACATTGAAAGAAACCTCTAAGGGGTGAAGGATACGGGCCAAAACCAGGGAAGATTACATAACCTGCAGGTTCTTTTACAACTCGAGGAAAATGAAAAAACTCCTGAATGCAAGACACTTTTTACTGCAGTATATGAAAATTGCTGTGTCTGACTATTTTTGAGCTATAGAACAATGGGTGGCCATAGCCAACAAATGGTGAAAACTTGTCAGAGACTGTAGAACAGGAGGAGCTGGAGGGCTATAGAACTCAACCTCTTCCTGTAAATCCCACTAAATTTTCCAAACTAAGGCCCCCCGCTCTCACCCAACTTTTAGACTTTTGCATATTAGTCTTTCACATATTCCAATGTCCTTAGTTGTAGTAACAATAGCAGCAGTGCAAAATCTGTTGAATGTTACCTGGGCTGTGAAAAAACAAGGACTCTTAGATCCGACAACGAGTACAAGTTTTGAACTTTTATTTAAAGTCTTTGTCACTATCATTTCATAGTCTTGGTTGTGTACGTAGATCGAAACTTTAGATTGAAAAAATCGGAAATTGATTCATTGTTAACCACATAAACAGGACCAATTTTAAAACTTGTCTTTGTACTGTTCTCGTACTGTTCTCACACTCGTTGTTGGCCACTAATAACCAGTGCAAGACTAACGCTTACCTTTTGCAGATCTCCATGTAATTTCTTAGTCTTAGCATATGCCTCAGCCTCAGTCTTCATCTGAGCTTGGTGTTCTGCTAACTGTTTCTCTAGGAATGTAATTCTTGACTGGACATTTTGTGATGATTGAGATATCTTATCCCTCTGTGATAATTCTGCATCCAGGCGACTTTGCAACTCTTGCACTTTATTTTCCAACTGCAAGTCCACGAGATACCCATTATAAATTGTATATTACTTTAGTTGTTTAGAAGCCATTTAATATGACAATGTAGATTCATGCAGTTGCAATTGTCCAATCAAAAAAGGATATCCCTCCAATGCTGCAGAAACATCTTTTGCGTTTTGGAAGCAATATTTGTCACTCATAGCAATCTTTTGCAATCTTTGGCTAAACTGGGAATCATGCTTCATTTACCCATCCTACAGCATTCATCAGCCATCAAAGGTCTAATATACATAATTTAACAGTCCTCAAAGGTCCAATATTATATAATTATAATTTAAATATGTTTATGAATTGACAACACTTGACTTACTTTTCTCTTATTGTCTGTTTCATATTCAACTTTACGCTGAGCCTATTACAAATAGAAAACAGTTATTCCAGGTATCATTAATGTTTGTTGTGTTGATAATTTTTCTGGGGGAATAATGTATAACTATCAGAGAGTAAGCAATAAGAATAAGCATAAGACTGATGATACTAACCTCTCTTAAATTGTATTTAAACTGTGCCGCATCTCTTTCCATGTCTCTGTTCTTTGCCTCTGTAATTCTTCTGGCCTCAGCCTGATATAATTGAAATAAAACACTAGTAAGCTCTTATTTACAACCATAAGGAAGGTGCACAAAAATTACAGCAGGTTGGAGCACAGAGCGACAACCATCTTGGTGAAGGACAGGGTTCGTGCTACTTTCTCATTACGAAATTCAAGGACTTTTTAAGCACTGTTCAAGCACAAAAATTCAATTTTCAAAGGACAAAGTTTTTTGTATTAGAATGTGGTTTTAAACATTGTTTCATTGTTAAAGTGCAGCTAATTCAGCCGGGGCCACAAGCTTAGATAAAAAACGAGCATGACATGCAACCAACCACTAAACAAGCAACCAGAAACTCTTCTATCAGTTTTAATCGTTATTTATTTTAAAAGGAAAGTTAGAAATAACATTAAGTTTGTACTAAATTCAAGGAGTATTCCAGGAGTTTTGGCGTTTTCCCCTATTTTCAAGGGTTTTTCAAGTGCCCTTGAAAACGAGTTTTTAATTAAAGGACTTTTCAAGGATTTCAAGTAGTAGCACTTGAAGGAGCTTAATATATTATTGAAGATTTTGTAACATAAGGCATAGTATATGAAATCAGAAAATTATAGTTGATACTGATTAATGATAATTATCAATAATAAATTAATATGATCAATAATAATTCTTATTAATCAGTGTCAACTATAATTTCTGAGCTTAATGTATACTAGCCATAAATCACTAATTATTGAAACACCTTAAAGAAAAAAAATCCCCACTTACCTCTTTTTCGAATTCTCTTAAAACTTTTTCAAGCTTTGAACTAGCATTTCTAGAAAGACAAGCAAATTCAACAATCAGATAATAGCTATTGTAATAATGTTAAAAATTACTTAAGATTGCGTTAGTGCCAAACATGGAGTACTAATGTGCTCAGCAAGTATAATATAAAACTGAGCAGCAATTTGAAAAAACTTAAATTGTAACAACTATGACAAAAATAATGGTGACAGTGCACTATTGTGATCAACCCACACCATACAGTAAGATGTCAGTAAGTGGTTGGTAAGGTTTTGGTTTAAGTGGTCACTGGTAATTGTGTATTTTATTAAACAGCAAACAGGTGTCAGTCAACAATCACCAGATGTTTGGCTTGTGTATTGGCCATGCATTGGCTGAGTGTTTGGTAACATACATGTCAGGGCCATATCCAGACTGAAATGTTTACCAAGGCAATCAAGCAACTAGAGGGGTCCAAAATTTTGAATTCAGACCCTTGGAAATGATTTTCAGCATTGCGAGGTACATTTGCAAAATTTTATCAAGGCAACTGCCTTGCTTACCTCATAGTTGCTACCGCCCTGCAAGTATGGTAAAGTGTCAGTAATAATTGGTCAGCAAACTACTTACCAACACCTTACTGTATAAAGTTCGTTGACAGCTGTCACCATGCAGAAGCATTGTTGAAAAAAAAGATGCTTTACAATGATAATACCTGAAGTTAAGCTCTATTTCTGCTTTCTCTTGCATAGCATTGTTAAGTTCTTTTTCCAGCTTGACATTTTTTTGGTTTACCAATTCAATCTAAAAATAATAATTTAAGCCATAAATTCAAGTAAAATGAGATAATGATAATGATTTCTGATTTATATAGCACCCTTTCTTAAAAGGATATAATCAAAGGTGTTTTACCTTTATGAGTTCGGAAAGTCAGATTAATTTTTATGCAATTTATGATAGAATTCTTTTTTATGGCCAATGAAAGTAAAATTGATTCATGAAGGGTGATTGGCATTTCACAGGCACCCCTTCTCTGAGTCTGTTGAAATTTACCCCCATGATTTAATCAGCTGTTCGAGCATCAATAATTGCAAGGAAACCTACACTGATGGATATAGTACAAACATGCAGTACTAACCGTTTCATTAGAAGTTTTATTTACAAAGTTACTACCATCCTGGAGAAACCAATAAAAAATAAATAAGAGAAGAACTAGAAAGCTTGATTTTTTTTACAGAATTCAATAACTGTTTTTGCCATGATGCTGCTGAAGGTGGTATCAGTGTCAATCTGGATACACTTATGTATACTGCATGCTTAAGTTAGCAACGACCATATTCATGGTGTGGCAATGTTTTCCCAATTGAATGTGACAAACCTCTAGGGAAATGAACAGCTATTGTTTTGAACTCGTCAGGATAACAGTTATTTTTTTCATATCCTTTGGGATACTCATGAATTTTTTAAAGAATAAAAGCAAAAGAAAATGAATCCTCAGGTTTGTCACGCTGAATTGGGAAAACATTGTCACACCACAAATAAGGTCTATTTTGAGCCATATCTTTGAACAGCAAGCAGTTACATTGTAGGATAGTTGTACGAAAATATGGATACTATAGTGATTATTAATATGGCAACAAATTAAGGCAAAACATGCATGACAATTGATTGCATTACAATTGATTGCATTACATACTGGTACAGTTATATCTATGGAGCAGTTACATACACTGGGAAATAACACCATAACATTATACATGGTTTCCATGCATGACATTACATATCAATACAGTCGTATATGTGGAGGAGTTACATATACTGCAAAATAACATTATGCTGTCAGTCACACAAGGTTTTGATATGCATAGGATAGTATTTATAAGTGCAAGAGGTTTTAATGATATAATGATTTCTTTACATTAAGACTTGATCTGTGCCAATAAATGAGTGTCACTAACACAAAAAGCATAGCAAGAGCTGTGGATTTATTACATGACTGTGTTTATTGTGTTCAGGTGAATCCATGATAAAGTCAATTTGATTCAACTCTCTCTCACTGATCTAAAAACCTGCATCATTTGTAGAACACATGCAGTACACTGATGGATCTTGGAGTAGTTTTTCAAGTGAGAGTACTTCCAAGTAGAAAATCGAGAATTCAAAATCTTCTTTCTTTTTGTATTGAGAAAATGTACATGCCGAAAGTCCCCCAAGATTAAGGGGTTTCACTAAAAAGAAGGTGTACTGTTCTGTACTTTCAGTCTGAATATCAAGAGAATCCATTAAGTGTTAGTTAAAAGAGAAGGTAAAATATATATACGCACCCCACTTACCAAGACATCACTGGGCATGTCTGACCTGGTTGCCCATCTTAAAATGAATAAAAAGAAGAATGTTAAAGTACAAACACTAAAAGTGTGCAATTTTTTTGCACTATTTAGCACTAATCAAACATCAATAAAATAAGCATATAATTTAGCACTATTTAGTACTATTTAAGTTGCACACTTTTAGTTCTAAGATATCACATATTTTATTAAGGGTAGGGTTTGGACCCAAGTTAGTGTAGATCACAACAAATTTTATTTCTCAGGCTCAAAAATGGTGTGGGGCACAAAATGAAGTAGATTTCATATTTTTGACTGTAAAACAGCAAGGCACATTTCACTGGGTCCCCATAGTAAAGGTTTTGCTCTGTGGGGTTTCCCTACCCATGTAACAAAGTCTATAAATGAATGAACAAATGAACGAAAGAACAGATGGACGGACGGATGGACAGACGAATAGTCACATCAGCAAATTTAGGATGTCGTTTGAACCAATCAAAGCCTTGAGAGAGAGCTAAAAATGTAAGAAATGTACCAAAAAAATTTACCTTTTTTCTTTAGAATAGGTGAATCCAATAAATGGTAAATGGTTTCCAGCAAAAGCCTGTTAAAAGCAAAACAGTTAATAATAGTCAGTACAAACATTGCTTTCCAATATAACAAAGCAAGAATTGTTACATGCGGTAAAACTGATCACAAATTCTTCCCAGTACCTTGAGATAATCCAAACATCTCAGATCCTCATCCTTTAACTACTCCTCTCTTAATCTTTGCAAACCACTCCTCTTTTTCTAACTTGACCCAATTTTTCCTTTTTCAATAACGACCATCCCTTTTCACTTCTTGACTGAACCACTACTCCAAACTGCCCCCCCCCCCCCCCCCCATTTCCCTACGAAAACTCTTTCCTCCTTAATAATTATTATTGACATAGCCAACTTCCTCCCTGTTAAGTCGCATGCATAACATGGAGTACTTTAAAATTTACATTTGAAAAATGTTTGTAAGAAAGACGATAGTAGAACCAAGCAAGCAAGAAAGAAAAAAAAGCAGCTATAAACTGAACCAACCTGACCCAAATGGTACAGAATAAAAAAAATCTTAATTAGGAACTGATGAGTTTGACTTGCCTTAATAATTTACTCTCTTTTCTTATTCTAATGACACGATCACTCCTAACCTCACACTACTACATGAGATAACTGTTCATCTCTCAAACCTGACTACAATAAATCTAATGCCAAGGAATAGCCAATCTCCTCACAAATTATCATAGCAGTGTCAGTATATACGTGGCAGATCTACAGATGGGGGGTGGGGGAGAAGTCTGGAGGTCCAAACCCCCCTTTCATACCTGAGGATTAATTAAATGTTTTGTCCTAGAATTTAGTTTGACTTGAAGTAATTTTTCATGAATGATTAAAGGTTCAAAGGTAAAACAAAAGCTTTACAATAACTTTTTAACAAATTTTTAGTGCGCTGATTGGTCATTTTTTATCATCAAAAAGAGGACAGACAGATAAAGCTAACATCAACGAGCGTGCGCTCTTTCCATTGGTCACTAAAAATGAGAAGTTTTTATCGTTTTTGTTATTGTAAAAAACAAATAGACATAAGTTTTTTATGTGTCTGTCTTCTTATTAATGCCGAGTGGATCTGCATACTACTTTGACAATGTGATGGTGAAATGTATTGTCAATGAGAGGACAGACACATGAAAAACTGATGTCTATTTATTAAATTTCAATTGTCATTTCATTGAAATAAATTTGATTTTCTTTTGTCTAGTAAATGCAATTGTAACCCCCTTTCAAAACTTCCTGGATCTGCCAGCTTGTATCAATTTACTTGATAGATATAATCAAGCTACAAACCTTAGGGACAGGAAAAAACTCTTCTCCTGCATCTGGATCAGGGATGTCATCAAAATTTGAAGTATCGTCATCACCTCTAAGTTCAGGGACAACAGGAGGGATAGCTAATGAATGCAAAAACAGATAAGCCATTATTAATCTTGGTAGTTTATGGTTTTAAGTGCTGGATTCAGACACACTTTGCACAGACTTTACAGTTTTCACGCATGATGGCTAACACATTATCGTATACTTTATACTCTAATGATATGATAACCAATAGTATCAACCATTTTGTTTGAAGCACCAACCTACCTTCTCTTATGGAGTCCCACTCCCAGTCATTATTGTTAAAGAATTTATGGGCTTTAATTTCATGTATACCAGTCATACCAAGCCTCTGTGCCCTGAAAAAAGAGGGGGGGGAAAACATCATTAATTATGTCATGGGAGTCAAAGATTCTATAATCATAATTCTTCAGTCTGCTTACTGCCATGCTTGCTGGACTGAACAAAAATATTTGTTAGTGAGATAAATGGAAAATGACTGGATATACATCCACTGGCTGATTGTACAAAAGGAGTTGACAACCCTTGATCAAATATGTGACCTTCCTATTGTTCTGTCAGTCTCTCTCAGTGGAAATGACAACCCCTACTTTTTTGCTGCATTTTTGATGGCCCTTTCCCCATCTCAAATGTAAATGCTGCATTGGTTTCTTTTGTCACTTCAGTTAATGATTCAGCAATATCTTTTTACATTCATGCCACTGTGTAGGAGTGCAAACCACCTATATATAAAGAGGCTTTGCACCATCGCACCACACCATCACATGATGGCAGCCATGACAGGAGGCAGGATCTATTGAATCTGGTCTGATATGTGTTACACAAGAATTCTTCAGTTTTCCCAGGTGAAAAAGACTCTATTGTTGTGCCTCCTGTCATGCCCACCACTTGTGATAGTGCAAAGAATCTATAGATACCTGTCTGTAAGGAATGCCTTGATGAGACTCTTGGCCTGGGCTGACATTTCAATATCTTCAGGAAACTGTAGTGAATTCTTGTGATCCATAATTTTTCCTGAAATGTGAGAATCATTGAGTTTTGAGACACTTTAATTTGATTTGATAGCTAGTTTAACTTATATTTAGTAGAATATACACCCTCAATGAGCAGTTTACTCTTGGAGTTATGTTATGACAAAATCAATACAATATTATTATTTTTAAATAAATAAAAATAACAATTTGAATAAAAAAAACTAAGTTAGGTGAAAGAAGAACTAAAATATCTCCACTTTAGAACTTCCCATTTCCTGGAAACCCCCCCCCCCCCCTTCCCCTCCACACACACACACCCCTACCCTTCCCCTAATGTCAACAAATTTTGCTTTAAACATTCTGTAACAAAAGAAAAATAGATAGTTTTTATGGCAAAATCCTTACCATATGTTCCAACCAGGGAATCTGCATAAAATGGCGTATCACCTAAAATGAAAAAGAAATTTGTATTTAATATACAAAAATTCTCTTCTGAACATTACAAGTATGGAAAGTCAATTTACACTGTAGTGAGAAATTGGAAACTGAAACCAGGGATTTTTGTTTTTATCTTCCTGTATTTGATAGTATTGTACATATGTAAATACTTCATAATAAAATCTATGTACATGTATAGCTGTAAATGCATGTATTAATTTTGTTCTTAATTTTGTAAACACTGTACTTCTTAATAAATCCTATGTACATGTAAATGCATGTATTAATTTTGTCCTTAATTTTGTGACAGCAGAGACTATACCACAGATTTGTACACTCAATGATTACACAGCCTACATAAGGAGATCAGCTTATTTAAATATTATGACAGCATTCAAGAGTTACTAATCCTTGTGGAAGGGAGCCAACAAGGAACTAAAGTCTGGATCAATCTCAACAATTTTCAGAACAAAAACTTGAAAATGAAAGCCATAATATTATTATTACTGCCATTTCTATAAACATGCAAACTTGGTAGCTATGAGCAGCATGCTGAAATTTGGTTTTTCACTGCCGCCAGTCAAAAATATGAAAGGTACTGGCTGATTAAATTTGATTGACGGCAGTGAAAAACCAAATTTCTAACAAGTTTGCATGTCTATGAAAATGGCATTAAAACGAAAGAATAAGTTACTAACACATGTACTTACCAACAAGCATTTCATACAAAAAGACACCAACACTCCACCAGTCACACTCTCTTCCATAGTGTCCTTCACCTCCCTGGGATTTCAATACCTGTACAAATTCAGTGCAGAGTAAGACTATGAATTTAGTTGAGCTCTAACAACACTGACAATATATGTATTATAGGAAATATTTCCTACTAATGAAATAAGCTAACAATATTGTCTTCCCTTTGTCTGAGGTTTAAATTTCTAGGTTTTAAGTCCAGCCAGAATTTCTTTTTTTTTTTTTTGACATTAATTGTAAAAGGACAATTTAAAAGTTTTCCAATTTTACCTGTACAAAAAAATGAGAAATCTACTGCAGTATATAGCAGTTATAACCAATTTTGAATGGCCATGAAAAGTCATGGCTATAAAACGATTCAACTGTAGGCTACTACTAATACAAATAACAACATACTTACCTCAGGTGATATGTAATCTGGAGTACCAACAGCTGTATCAGATCTTACCATGCCATCCTAAACCACATACATACCATTGGTTATCAAATGCTACCATATTGAAAACCAATTCGATATGGTTTCTACATGCTATTTACAATCTTTATAGATTCCTTAGACTTTATTAAGAGCATACCTTTTCCATTCGCATACAAGTTCCAAAGTCAGCTAATTTCAAGTGCCCTTCCTGGTCAAGTAACATGTTATCTGGTTTGACATCTCTGATAAATGAAAAAAATTCAAATAAAGAGTCAGATTCTTTTAACACTCAGATAAAAATTCAGGGCCTGGTTGCAGTACAAAGGTGAATAGCGCTACCCAGTCTTAAATCCAGTTGTGAATATCTTATCCAGTGGATAAATGTATTGGATAACATCACCGACTTATCCACTGGAGGAGGATTTATCCATCGGATAGGGCTATCCACCCTTTGTACAACCGAACCAGAACTGTAGCTAAAATTCAACAGCCATTTATTGGCTATTTAACTTAATTACATTGAAGTAGCACATGCGGAAATGAGGTCTAATATACCTTCTTTATTATGAGGGCTAATATTTTCCCATTTCAAATCACATCATTTTCTTGACTATTGTTTTCTTTCTGGATGGTAGCACTTGGGAAAATACATTAATAATATAAATGAGGTCTTTTTTTTCTAACTGGAATCAACCCAATATATTGTACAATACCCCAGAAATACCTGTGAATAAATCCCATGGAATGAATGGCATCAAGAGCCAACACAACTTCTGCACAGTAGAACTTTGCCCACTTTTCAGGGATTTCATAGTTACTCATCAGGTTAACAAGATCGCCACCTAAAATGAAATAATCTTAAAATGAGTATCAACAAATATACATGCACTCACATACCAGAGGTGGAATTAACTGCTTCATTGTCCCTCAAGGCAAACACATACTAGACATTGTGAGAGCAATATAAATGACTCTTGATGTATAGGCCGATCTTTGTTTACGTTTTTTCCTCATTAGCATTAACTTTTTTTTTTCGAAAACACTATAAATTACAAAGAAATGTATGGTTGTGTGGCAAGTCTTGGGCCACACGACCATACATTTCTTTGTAAATCATACCGTTTTCAAAAAAAATTTACTCCCAAAATACTGAACATATTACTCTCAAATTTTCAGTAGTTACTAAATAAGACATTCTCTTTCGATTTCTGGAGTCGGTTTGCTAGTAGCTTGAAATTTCTTTAATGCTAATGAGGAAAAAACGTAAACAAAGATCGGCCTATGTGATCCAATATGATTTGGACCGAAACAACACTAGCATCAGGCCACAGGTTAACCTAATAGATACATACCTGCCATGTAGTCCATAACCATGTATAAGTATTTTTCATCTTGGAAGGCATAATGGAGCTATGAATCAAAATACACACTAAATAAATATGTTCTTCAGTGGATCAAGATTCATCAAATAGGAATTAGCAGTGGTATTTCAAGGGTTCTTCATGCAATTGGAATTAAGAAAGGCCTAGCTGGAGAAAAGCTCTGGAAACACAGGAGAGAATTGGCAAACAATTCTACTAGACAGTATAAAACACTGAGTTGGGGAACTGATCCTAGTTACATTGATTAGAGGTGAGCTCACTGTGACACCTGTGCTTCTACTATGAGATGAGTACATATGCATGCTAACTCTTGTTTTGATGCATTCCCATTCATGTAACTTTGGCTTTATATACAATGGAGCAATCATGTACACAACATGGGTGGGGGGGGGGGGGGGGGGAGGAATTCTCAAGGATCCCTCCCAGAACCTCACTTCAAATAGAGAGGAGGTTAAAAACTATATAATTCTTTAGCTCTTGCCCTCCATTAAAAGCCCCCTGAGGGGGGTAGGGTTAATGTCTTTATTATCACCTGGTAACCCAAATTCAATTCCCACATTATAGTTGTTATGCAAACACAATTGCAAATTTATCATTTTTACATTTTGCTTTTGTTTCATAGTTAAAAACATTCTAGAACACCCTTATGTTTCAACTGAAGTCTATTCTGTAGAAGACCCTACTTTACAGATTCTTAGTGCTGATAATTCCCCAAACCCCTCAAGGATAATCCTTAATCTTTTATCAGAGTGGGCAAAAAAATTGATATGAATGCTGGATTCAAATTTGACCCACTTTTACTTACACACCATACACCTACATTAAATATTCTATGCATACAACTAATTTTTAATTTTTACACTAGTTTTTAGCTAGTTATCTCTTCTTATGCATGCAACTGTTGAATTCTTGAAAACATATCACATTTTTGTTAGGAAGTGAGCCAAGTAGCTTCTGTCTCAATATAAGTCAACTTGATTTTGACTGCTTAAACTATTACACAATGAGATGAGAAATAGCAGTTTGAAATTGTAAACTAGCTCTCAAGGTCGTGGTTCTAATTTGTGGTTCTAAATTGCTTAGTCATATATATAAATGGACATAAAGATTTACATCTTCTTGGCTCTTGTAATAACTTGTTTGATATGTTAGTTATTTGAATTGACCTTCCTTATCTCTTCAGGCTGTTATTGTTTCACTACCTTGTCCAGATATTGTGGTTGTAAAATAATAAAGGCAAAACGTAAAATCATAAATACCTTGACAATCCAGGGACTGTTTGAATGCGCCATAATCTCTCGCTCTTCCCAAAAGAAAGCGGAATCAGATCTCTTAATCTTAAAAGAAGAACATATCATAACGTGTTAATTCTTGTAAACATGTCTGGATGATTTCTGGTGTCTTGCAAAGGCCAATACAAGCTTGTACACCTGGTATTCATAATCCTTTTAATGCAGCATTATTCTTTATAATGGAAGTAATGGTAAAACACCTATTATCACTTGAGAGACTTCTAACTATAACTGATTAACATTAATATCCCATTAAAACAACAGAAACCAAAATTTAATAACAAACTTATTGATAATTTTACACTGACACTATACATGAACATATGTATTTCAGATATTTATTCAAACAGGGAAATCCCAAAACTGAAGGCATTGGCAATTAATAAACAACAAAATGAAACAGTTCCTTCAGAAGCCCTTGTGAAATAAAGATTATTGTATTGTATTATATAATCAATGGAGCATCAGGGTAGGAACTTTGTGGCACAGGTTATTTAAAGACATTCGACATTAAAAGATGATCAGTTTGTTTTGTCGAAGATGCCAGACATCACGCTGTCTAGTGATCATGATCAGTAGTGTCATATATGTTGTTTTTAGTAAAGACTTGTCCTTTTTCATACAGACATGTTAGACATATTGAATGGATAGCTTCTTAGATAGAATCTCAAAAGCTCGTTATATTTCATGCCAAGACAAGTATACATCTCTAAAACCTTGAAAATATCAAGAACATTGACACTTAGAGAAGCAAATGAATTGAATGCTTCATAGGTATGGGGCATTTTTGGTTGTCTTTGACCTGTTCTACAAAGCGTGATTATCAATGGTGATTAAACTCGTAGGAAAGATGAGATATTCTTTGAAAAGTATGACTAAAGTAAAAAGTACAAAAAAAGGTACTAAATTGCTCCCAAGAAGTAAATAGCAACCGATGAAAAACAAAACTATCAATTCATTTGATCTAAATAATTGAAATTTAAACACAAAAGAATCTTCTTTTGAAGGGTTTTAGATACCTGATGTGAACACCTAGTGATTCTGAATAGCAAGTTAAAAGATATGAGATAAAAAAATCTGGCTATCATGACCTGAGAATAACTCCGAGATACGATACACACGATTTTTTTAACTAATTAAAGAGGAAATATGAAATCATAATTCAAATAAACAAGCACTAAGGACGTCTATAAGCTGTGAATTTGTCGTTCATTTGGTAATGACTGCAGGATAGATTAGAGTGACCTTTGCTTTTTAGCGAGTTTGGGTGATGTGACACAAGGCTTCAACCAAGTCCTTACCATTTCGAACTTGCTCAAAAGTTTCATGGCGTAGACTTTGTCAGAGTGTTTAAGGCGTACCTAGATTGATGAGATTGAAAATATATAGTTATTGGATGTCATAGAACAAAAGTGGATAAAGAATAGATAAGCAATAAAACTTGAAATACGTGTATCAGTAATGATTATAGTCGTGTCGTTTCGTTATCATGTCTCAAAGTCACAACAACTAAACTATGAACAAGGAAATTAAAGCAAAGTATAGAAATATCGCCTCAATTAGAGGGTTACCGAGAGGTCTAAGCCTTAAATAACAAGTAAATAATAGTAAAGAAAGGATTTAGGCCAGATAGCAAATAAATGTAACGGCTATCAAACGTACCAGTTGCACTTCTCCAAAAGCTCCTCGGCCTATGACTTTGAGAATATTGAAATCGCTGGACCGTAATCTGTTATCTTGGATAGTTTTAGTCGGCCCTTCGTCTACAGATACAACAAAACACCATCAGAGCAGTGTTAGCAAGTACCATTAATACAGATAACAAACAAACAACGACCGAGGAGACAGCGCTTACATCTTTGTAAAAAGTTCTCTACATTCTTGTTGCGTCGTATCTGGGGGAAGTTGCAATCGTTGACGAGCGCTTCAATTCCATCCTAAAAGACCAATAATTCAAAGTTAATTTTGAGTTCCTAGGTACTGTGATGAAGCCACATAACCAACGAGTCCTAAAACTAACCAAAAGTCCGTCAATGTAGAGCGCACTCCTTGGATTTCTAACGTTTTTCTCCAGTGTTTCCATCCTCTTTCTCTCGAGTTCCATGTTGGCTTGTCCAATGCCACAGCACTTCTCAGCCAACTCCTGCAAAAAGGCACCTCGCTAGCGTAAAATATCACTCTCCCACCAGCCAAATGTCCTGAAGTAAAGACATCAGGAGCTCCCAAGGAGAATTTCAGGGCTTCTTTTGCTAATGAACTGTTCAACTACGAGTGATGTTGACATTACTTACAAACATGGCTGAGAGTCGGATAGGAGGTACTCGGAAATCACGTGATCTATCATGCCCCGATCCTAAAGATGGCGACCATGACTGGTATTAGATAGGTATACCCCTCCTAAAATAATTAGCTTCTGATTAAAAAAAAAAAACACATTAATATTAAAAACTCAATAGCCTGGTCTCTTTTAATGAATAGACTTTAAGGTGAACAGCCTTCGGCATTTTATTTTATTTTTCTGATTTTCTTTGTATTTTTGACCTCAACTGAAGCCATGATGAAATACACAAAACCTTTCCGGTCGCGTATATAGCCCATTCTTCTGAAGTGACTCCATTGTCTAATTGGTATCGATATGAATTGCAAAGCTCAGATAAAGTAGAATTATCAGTCTGAACCAAATTAAAGTTAGGTTCAAGATAGCATGAAAAAGAATAGAATGATTTATAGAAGAACGAAGAGGGTGGGGCTAGTATTGTTCGTAGTTACTTTTATTTTTCGACATTTAATATAAAAGTATAGAAGAGCTCTCTTAGCTATTAATTGTTTCCGGCTCTCGTGCTCCAGATTAACGGCGCTCACTCTCTCGGTCCGGCAAAATGTTTTTATTGTTGATCTCATAACCCTCAAATCCTACGGTTTTCTTAGTAGTAAATGAGTGAGTGACAATCTAGGATACCATATGGACGGACAGACAGACGAATGTGCAAATAGACAGACAGATCTACACATCCAACGCCAGACGGATTGGCAGACAACGACGGAGATCTAGGCACCGATATGGACGAGGAGCAGTATACGCTGAGCTTGACACCCATATAGACGGACAGACAGAGAGGTTAGGAACCCATTTGGACGGACAGACACTGATTGATCTTGATAACCCGCACAAAAAAATCATCAAAGGAATGGATTTAATACTGAATTTACATAAGACTCTTCTCTGGGTATGTGAGATTCCCCCCCTTGGCTCCACGGCACACATACAGGCTTAGGCAGGCAGCGGATAGAATTGTATAGCCCAGAGCCCAGACGAATTGAAATTAAATACGCCTAAAATAGAGAATGCACATTGCCGGACTGATGATGGAGGTTGTCAGTAAGGTTAATAGTGAACTGAGAATCGTCCACAAACAAGTAGTTAACTGACGAATAACCTAAAATTAGTAATTAACAGTCAACAGACATTTCATTATTTTGGCTAATATTATGGCCACCGCTGTAAAAAATTTTACAGTTAACTGACATTCGGCCATAAAATTAGTGGTTAACTGATAAGGGGGTACTCCCATTGACACCCCCCTAAATATGACAGCAGTGAAAGTTTTATTCTATAGTCGAAGTTTAGAAAGTGAAATGCAGACGTTTTCACCCGGCCAACACCCCGGATAATTTTTCGTGGGTGCGCGGTATTCGCCGGATTTTCCAGATCCCCCCCTCCCCCCCCCGCATTCTGCCGTGTAACTTTAAACTCTGAATTATATTTTTCTTTAAAAAATCTGAAAAAATGAATTATTGAGGATATGTGCAACCGAATAGTCATTATAAAAGTTTAGGAATTTGTTTTCAGCTCACTAAGACGACCTCTAACGACCTCTTTGCTAACATTACTTCTTCTCCCCTTTGACCACCCCTTAAAATCGATCACCTTCGACCAAAGTAAGTACAGGGAGATCAAGTTCCTCTGAAATAACTATATTCCGACCATCTTTATTTACTATCGTTATTCCCCTCGTCTACGACAATTCACCTTTTCGATGCTAGCTGTCACGGGGTATAAATTGTTTTAGGTTGTGTGATGGTCACCAAAAAGTTCGGACATTGTTCTCGAATTTCCGTACAAATATTCCGACTTTAAATGAACTATTTACTTGGTTAATGTTTAGTTAGTTCTATGAATACGATCCTTTTTATAGCTTGATTGAAGCTTTTCAACCCTTTTAGACACAGGTTGTTCATCCACCAAAACTAAGACGTTTACGCTCTTGAAGTCGTCAAACTTACATTACGATGGTGGGAAATTGAGTTATGGTATAAAAGATAAGTAGCTTTTTTTATTTGAAATAAGCGATAAGTGAAAGAAAAGTAATTTCCTGGAGTTTGTAAAGGTATTTATCTGCTTTCGAGTGCAAGTTGGAATTAATTTATGCGAGTGGACTTTTGAAATAGCTTCAAAATAGCACGAGCCCGAGTAGGGCGAGTGCTATTGAAGCTCTTCTGAAAAATAACCCGAGTGAAAATTAATCCCAAATTGACCGCGAAACCATATGATTACTTATTTATAATATACATGAAATATTTACCAACAAATTTTTAATTTGCACTGCAGTGCCAAGTACTGATTTTTCTCACAAATGTCAAGAAATGCGTTCCTTTTTTCTTAATCGTGGTTACCCTATTACCATCATCGACCGTGCTATGCTTAAAGCTTCTTCCATAGATCGTAACACTGCTCTCACCCCTAAATCACGCAATTCTAACCTTAACCGCATTCCATTCACTATCACTTACCATCCCATTAACAACTCTATCAAACCTGTCATTAATCGTAACTTCAATTTACTCAACTCTGATCCCACCACGTCCAACATTTTCAAAGAACGCCCTCTTTTATCGTTCAAAAGGGACCGTAATTTACGCTCTTTCTTAGTTAAGGTGTACTTCCTTCTAATAAAGAACCCGGTACTTTTCGCTGTTCTCGCAAACGTTGCTACACTTGCCCCTTTGTTGCTTCACATACTTCTATTAAAGGTCCCAAATCCACCTTTAATATTACAGATCATTTTGATTGTACTTCTTCTAACGTCATCTACTGCATTCAATGTTCACGCTGTAACATGCTCTATGTTGGAGAAACTGGCCGCCGATTAGGTGATCGTTTTAGAGACCACCTTTACGACATTCGCAAGAAAGATTTATCTAAACCAGTTGCTCGGCTAATCACTCTGAGCTTAATGCTATTGTTTTTGGTCTGTGTTTAACCCACTGCAGTAACAATCATCGTAAAACAAAAGAAATGCGCTTAATTCATTCACTTGGCACCGTTAATCCCCACGGGATGAACGAACGCTTCGCTTATAATTAAGTTATTTCCCACCTATTGTTGTTTTCGATCCTTTTGTTTTCCTTTGTTAAATGGCTTGCTTTTTTCTTATTGGTTTGTTTTCTCTCTCCTCTACTATATAAACATCTCTCTTACTCTTACTTTCTATTGACTCCGACGAAGGACTAACGTCCGAAACGTCAGTTACTATTTTCACTACGGTGTATAACTTATCATTCTACGATAACTTTTTTCCTGCTGTGTTATTGGTTAACAGCACTGCTCTCAGCCAACCAGAATCGAGTAAATTCTTCATGTATATTATTCGTGCAATTACATATTTATTACATGCAGGATACATACAACAAGCCGGCCGCCCTCTCTAATCAGCACAGAAATCAAAATATAGAATCTTCATTATGCAATGGTTTTTTCCATCTTTTTTCTTCTCTTTTTGTCAATGCAACGAGAAATGAAAATAGAATAACAAAGTTTAAATATGTTGATTTCATCTGTACATCGTCAGTTAAAAAACTATACAGGATTTTTTGTCAAAAAAAAATTGAATTTATATATGGAATTGAGCTTTTCCTACAGAGTATTAACACATATAATTCTCATATATTAGATGTCAAAGATACAGAAAAACATTTTTTTCCCTCTTTCCCTTTTTGATTAGTTTTTCTCTCCTTTATCCTTTCTCATTTTAGACCACAGAGCTTGTAGCACAAGTGCTATTTTCCCTGTTTTGTTTGGCTGATTTCTAACATGCCCAGCTAAGTGTAAGGATTTAAGCCTGAGAATCAAGCCCAGTTCTAAATCGAGAGAACGTTATGTGAGTGCAGTCATCATACTACTGGCTCAACATCGATACATTACTTCTTAACAACTCTTTTGCTTTGTGTTTTGGGGCTTTAAATAAGCACATCTGTCCAACTTCCTGGCCAAACAGTATTGTTAGGCTATCTGTGGTGAATGTCTTTTGCTACATAAGGCAGATGCTAGGCAACACCAAGGTTTTATTATGATGACAAGATTAAATAAGGTGATGATTTGCGTTTGTCATTCCTTATTTTGATTTCCTTGGCTTGAGCTCTTCTGCACAACTTCGCAGAAATATTTTTGGTTTGACTTGAGGATTATAGCACTCGTGTCCCTGGTAAAATAGAAAACATGTTAATAAACTATTAATGTCATCAGTAATACATCTTAGAATTCTATTCTACTGTCTTCCAAATAGAAATTGCTGTTCTGGTTCCTTAAATAGAAATAATTTCTGGTCTTAGGAGGAAGTTTTACCAGCTGTATGGCAGATAGAACAGAACAGTACATGGATAATTGAGCAGTAATAGCACTGTTTTCATGACCTTCAATAAAGGAACGGTCGACGCTTAGCAAGTATATATCCTATTCTGGATGCACATAGGAGGTCGCTATGCATAAAATAAGTGAAAGAGTTTCTTCTTCAAAGCCATTCAATCAGAGCTTATGTTATATTGTGGCTCTGTCATAACAAAGAATGGTCATGAGATTCATTCAGATTGTTGATACCAAGCAACTACCGTACAGCAAGAAGACCCTTCCAGGTTTGGCATGTTTATCTACTAATCATGATAATCATGTACTTATGACCAGCTAACACCTTCAGTCCACAATCAGCTGACGGATAGTATCTCAAGTGTTACCAGAAAATAAAGAAAAAATACTCAAGGGAATGGTAGGTGGTCTGAATCAGGAGAGCATTGCTGTATGCTTGATCTGCAGAGGTCTATAATTGATATCTTACCTTTGACCAGTCATATCCAGATGCATAGGCAAATATGTTTCCCTTTGAATTAAAGCAACAGCTGGTAATGGGAAGATTGAGCTGTTCTGAGGTCTATAACACACAAAGATTTAAAAAAAACATTCAATATGTTTGAAATTTGAAAGGTTAAATCTGGGGGATAGTAGATTGGGTGGCTAGCCACATGATCTTCAGAACATATAGGTTGACGTAATATATGTTACAAACATTACTGTTGTGATTTTAATTTGCTAACAATTTTATCAATAGGTTTTTTCACTTTGCTTTGTTGGATTATCTAAAAGATTTCTGTTTGGCAATTTAAATATCAATAAATCAATCTTGATACAAATTTCATCATCATATGCCCACCTATAAAGAGTGAAATAAAACAAAGGCTAGCCAGATTTTATTATGTTTCAGCATTCAACTATTCACGTTATGTAGAATCAATACTGAAAGTATTGTATCAGGAGTTAGGTGTACTTTAAACTTGGGGATAAACAAAATTTCAATTGATAAGGTGTTTGGCTTGCAACTCCCTCAACCCACTCTCTGGGCTAGTTGCCTGTTTCTTAATTGTTTACAGGATCTATGATAGCAAATCTAAGCTGTTGTTGATAAAAAAGTACCTTAAGTTTAGTGCGAGCAACTTTGTCCCAGAAACTAAATTTTCCATCAGAGCCAACAGTGGCAAGAAGGCAAAAATGTACAGGATGGAAAGCTATGTCATTTACCTATGAAAAAGGCAAGTTAGATTTTAGATATTTATTACTGTAGAGTGCATGCAGTAATGTAAAACCATGAAATAACAACAAAGTTGATACTGACAAATAGTAGCTATTTAGTGACTTATAGTTGCTGTCACTCAACCAGAACATTCATTAAATAAAAGACACAAATGGTCTCTTGTGTATTTTTGTTTGTGTAATGAATGTTCTGGTTGAGTGATAGCAACTATTAGTCACTATTAGTACTATTTGTACTATTTGTCAGTATCAACTTGGTTTTATTTCATGGGTTTACTGCATGCGCTCCTTCTACTCCTTTACCTCATCATTATTCATCATCACCATCACAATCGCTCTCCTCATCATCGTCATTCACCTTCGCCATTACTATCATTATCATGATGACAATCACCACTAAATCACAATAATTGTTGCCATCATCATAAAGATAATGAATTTACAATGTGATGTGTCTTACGATGGCCACCTAACTTATTTTTTTACTAGTTAGCCAATCAGACAGTGAGAATTTGTGCATTTGCACCCAAACTCCCTCAGCGTGACTGCCAATATTTCAAATTATATTGTACTCTTTGCAACAAAAATTTTTAAAAATGGCTAGTAATTTCCCTAGGTGATACCTATTTTGGTCTAACGCTGGACACTTTCATAAAAAGTCTTTTTATTGACAATGGAAACACTTGGTTGGAAAGGTAAAAGCATTTGTTGGATGGCCATGGTACGGTATGTCACACTGTAACTGGGACACATGACTGGCTGTTACAGTGAAGATAGGAGTAATAGTGTAGGAACTTCAATAGTGAGTATAGTATCTGAATCTAAATATCATGCATGGAAAAAAACAAAGAACTTTTGCTTACTGCATAGATATCTTGGACATTGCTTGCACCTGTTCCATTTGATCTGTGACACTTAAATGTGAAGTTATCTTTCCTAAAAAATATTAAGAAATATGTCAAGTCTATTAATCTAGCAATAGGTTGCTTTCAGTGATGACAGTCTTCTATCGTAATCCTCATCTGCCTTCCCACAGCACATTAACAAACAAAAACAAATGAACCAACGAGCGAGCGAGCAATCGAGCAAACGAACAAACAGCAAGCAAACAAACGAACAGACAGAAGAACCGACAAACAAACAAACAAACAAACAAATGAACAAACAAAATTATGAACAATGAACGAACTAACGAACAACCAAACGACTGACTTACGGGTTTTGTGGCTGAATAAAGTGGATGGCAACTCTTCCCTCAACTGATCCCAAGGCAAATCCAACTGGCTGGTTATTTTTCTTAGGATCTTTGAAGATACTCACACACCGATTCTTTGGAAGTATAAATTTATAAGTAATTATTCTATTATGTTTGATCATATTATCTTAAGGAACTAAAAAATTAGAAAGTTACACAAAATAATTAAACAGTTACAGGCAAAAACATGAAGTGTGTCCCCTAGGTCTGCATTGTTCAGTTCATTATTGGATTGTTGGTCATTTCAATCTTCTGTCAATAAAATCAATCGATGAAATTTAAATTTCAACAACCAACACGTATGACTACGTATTTATCAGTTGGCTGCAGCTTTTCGGAATGTAGTCAAGGTTATTGATTGGCTAATTTTGCTGTTTGGCAATTCATTATTCATTTTTAATTGTCTTAAAGGTGCCACACAGTTTGAGAATTGAGTTTTTTTGATACATTGATGGAAGATTGATAATAAAGAATGATTTGAAAAATCTTGTAATGAACTGAATAATGCAGTCTAGAGGGCATGCTTCATACTAATACGCTCTTCTGGTGCTTGCTTTCTAAAAACATTATACACATCCTTTTAAATTATAATAAAAAATAAATAAATAATAAATAAATAAAAAATAAATAAATAATAAATAAATAATAAATAAATAATAAATATATAATAAATATATAATAAATAAATAATAAATAAATAATAAATATATAATAAATATATAATAAATATATAATAAATATATAATAAATATATAATAAATATATAATTAATAAATAATAAATATATAAATAATAAATAAATAATAAATAAATAATAAATAATAATAAATAATAAATAAATAATAAATAAATAATAAATAAATAATAAATAAATAATAAATAAATAATAATTAAAACACTCATTAATAATTCATAAGCTTATGGTCCAATTGGAGCAACCATACACGTCACGTGCATGAACCTTTATACCCGATAAAGTCCTCTTCATTAGTATTCAAGTGATTTTATATAAAGACACATGTGTCTTTATATAAAGACACATGTGATCTTTATATAAAGACCACTCGAATACTATGAGGATGACTTCATCAGGGATGAAGTATTCATCCAAGTTTAGATGAAGACATAGAGCTTCATCAAGGTCATAGTCAACCCTAATGATCTTTGACTAACGTGCCTGTCTTTGCCTTGGCACGCAATATCCAACGTGTGGGAGCTTCTATTGAATCTGGTTGCGCATGCCCGTGACGTCAAATCTCTATCGAAGTATAAAAATCCATGTTCGTGACGTGTATGGTGGCTCCAGTTGAACCAAAATCTTATAAATTGTTCATGAGTGTTTTAAGCAGTTCAAAAAACTCGTAGATCGTGTTTTATCAGGTATAAAACACTCCTACTCGTTTATTAAACAGTACATAAATAATAAATAAATAATAAATAAATAATAAATAAATAATAAATATATAATAAATAAATAATAAATAAATAATAAATGCTATAACCAACCTGATACTTTAAGGGGGATTCAATTCTCTAAAAAATAAAAAAGGTCAACGCAGTGAATTCAATCTGTAGAGTTTAATCATTTTTCAATAGACCAATCAATTTAACAAACATGCTTTGAATAGAATATACAAGGGCTAAAAAAAAACAGAATGACTGAAAGACTTCAAAACTTTAAGATTACTAGAAGTGGTTTTTCAATACAATACTCCATTTTACAGTTCTGTTCAAGTGACCATGAATAATAGTTGCAAGGCGAGGCTGCAGTTTCCCGAATAGCAAAACTATACTTTTTATCATGCGCGGAAACTCCAGCCTTAGCTTGGAACAGAACTGTAAAATGGAGTATTGACATCACACTTAAAATCTCTATTAAACTGTGATTAAGATCTACACGTACCCTGTACTCAGATGGTTGGTTTTCTAGCTGATAACAGATTATTCCTCTTTGTGCAGTGCCGACAATAGCCATTGGGTATACAACATCTGCACAGTAACACCTCTCGGGCAACTGTAGAGTTAGCATGGGGTTTGGCGACCTTAGATCCCAGAACTTTAGGGTTTTATCCCAGCTTCCTGTCATGAGGCAGTTATAGTTTGATGCTTGTATCCAGTGGCACGTTCTGACTGGGCCATCATGCTATATCGTCAAAGAAAAAGACACAGGTGAAATGTTGTAACTTATTTGTTAAACAGTGTTACCTAGCTCTTTTAGCTCTTATGGTTATTCTAGGTAGCCCCTACCATTCTTTTGTAAATATACTTATATTTATATTTTCTCCTTATTGTAATGTATGGTATAAAGAAAACAATTTGCATTGTATTGTATTGTACTGTATTGTATTAAAAAAACCTCTTCATAAGATGAGAAGTAAATAGTAATCCCCAATACCTGTGCAACTTGGATGTCTTGGTTAGAGTTAAGGTCCCACATTTTACACTGTTTATCTGTTGAAGCTGTAAATACTTTGGTGCCATCCTAATTAAAACACAAGAAATAAGGTTATGTTTACAGTGATTCATAAAAAGGTGTATGCATCACTGACTGTGATATAGACCCCTTGCAGCATGTGGGAATGTAGCTCAATGTGGAGGACATAACAATAGGTTCCCGATTCTCATAAGATTTAAATTGTTTTGTTTTGTCCTCCAAATTGAGCTGCTTTGACGTCACATGCAAGGTGTCTATAGTGACCTTAAGATCCTGAGGGAAGAGAGGACTGCGATGCTGAAAAATGACGACAGCACATTTTCATGTGCATGCCATAATCTTGCCTTTGCCATCCTCACTAGGTCATAAAAAAGCACCAACTGAAGTTCTAGCAAGGAGACATGCAATGGCAAGCACAGTACAGCATGTATGAAAAGGTTAGCATTCGTTCACATTCGCTGAAAGGTCCTATTGGATTACAAAAGAATAAAACGAGGCAATAACAAAATAGATTTGGTCAATCCTTTGACACTCAAAGGTCTATGTGAACAAGTGCTAAACATACGAAAAGTATTTTTAATTAAAAACATGCTTGAGTCATTGTCTAGCAGTTCTGTCTTTGCTCCTGTCATGGATATTAAGGTCCCTAGTAAAAATCTTATTACTTCTATTGAACAAGCTGGGTCAAGTGTTATTTCTGAACAACCAATCAGAATGCTGAGAAAGTAATGGCACAGTATGATCATACTAATATGATTACCACATGAACCACCCTATCCACAGGGAAAGAAATTATTAGGAGGGTATTTGTTAGGGAAGGTATTTGTTAGGGAGCATTCATAAATTATGAGGTGGGTTATGACATTCCCTCTAAACTTTTCTTACATTATGCCAAGCACAGTCTAATATTGGTCCTGAGTGAGTCTTTTGTGCTTTAGGGATGGTTTGGCCATTTTCTTTGACTTCCCAACAACGAACCTATCACAACAATCAGAGATATTATACAAAGTCATTAGATACAAACTATTCTCTACTTTCATCCCCATAATACTTTGTGTCTTTGGGGGTAACCAGATCAAACTGTCCTTGAATTCAAGTCGCAACTTAAAACTCATCTGTTTAAAAACTATTTTGATTTTTAGTTATCATTAGTTTTTGATTATTATTGTTATTATTATAGGGAAAAGAGCATTCATCTGGATATACGCTATATAAATGCACTATTATTATTATTTTTATTAAAATACCTTGTTTGGTAACCAAAAATAAAATGAAAAAGTAAAAAACAGAAAACTGATAGAAGCTTGAAGACATTTAAGGTAAATTTTAACCATTTTTTTGTAAATCAATACATTTTCTGTAAGACCAAAACTCTTGATGATCTGTACATGCAAAAATAACTTGGAATAAACTGATAATCGTATTGTACAGATAAAAGCAGGTATAGTATAAATTAAATTAAGAAACCTTTCAATTTGGGACAGTTTTTTGATTGGTTGCCCCCAAAGATGCAAGGCATTATGGGGATGTGAAAGTAGAGAATAAAGACTATATAAAATTGTGCATAGTTAGCAAGTTTTAAAGATTTTAAATGAAAAAGTTTGGATATGCAAAATAAATATATATATCATATATTTCCAGCATTCTTTCCTTGAACTTTCGTAGTTATGTTCGAATAGCGTTAATCTTATGTTAGTTTATGATAAACTTGAAATATTCTCAATGTTTGAAAACTTTTTTGGTAAGCCTCAATAATTTTCACTTCAACCAGTTCGTCTTCCTTTTCATATGTAAAGCGCGAGTTTCTTTAAAAGAGGACAGATAACTAGAAGATGATAGGAGTATACTTACATCGTTAGCCCAAGATGAAGCAATGAGAAAATCAGCTATAGGACTGAAGCGAATAGCACTGATTGTGTCATCTGGAGGCGACTGTACCGCGATGTCCTTCATTGGATTGTCCAATGTACCTAACCCTAAAGTATTACTAGTCGTACTGACGCCACCGCCAAACCCACTGAAATTAGTCGTGCCGGCTCCAAAGGCAGTTGTGCCAGATGAAAACATTTTCAGTTAGGTCAGTATGAATGTAGATTTGGTCGTATTTTTGTTCAGAGCCTGCTTCTTCCTGTTTTTCATGCACCTTTGAACAAAATGGCGGCAAGAACAAACGGGGGAAACCGCTGGACTAACAATGCTAACTATTGCTGGCACCAGTCGGTAAAATATCCTCAAATCAGAAGAGCAGAAGAGGCTGGATTTTTGTACCAAATCCGGTAATAAATGAACTTATTACCGGATTTGCGTATTTTCTCTGCATGAATCGTCTTAGGAAGGAATCGTCAAGTAGTCTCGTAGTAAACTTACGTAGTACACGGCTCCACAAACTTGGTGTGAACAAAGTTTATTAAAAACGTGTATTTTCTCTGCCGTTTAGGTTGACGCTAGAGCAAAAGTATTGCTTAGACCAAGCACTAGCAGGGCATAATTTTCTTATACAAGGCAAAGCGGGCACTGATAAATCTTTTCTTACAACTGAGATGATTAATTTATTTGAAAGTGTAACGGCAAAAACGTTAACCTAGTGTGTTCCACTGGAATGGCTTGCGACGTCTTCAAAGCCAAAAAACTGCCATGCCTTCCTAAGAAGATTCATGCAGAGAAAATACGCATTTTTAATGCAAGTAGGAAAATATTATTAGTTATAAATTGGTTATCATTGGTTTGATAAATATGTATTTTTTAATAAACTTTGTTCACACCAAGTTTGTGGAGCCGTGTACTACGTAAGTTTACTACAAGAAAAAAATAAAAGAATACTTACTTCATTGCACTTTAGGTGAATGAAAAATAGTTTAAAATGTTTTTTTCTGTCCTTTTTCACCCTGATACAATATATCTTATTTCTATTTTTTTCTATAAGACGTTTTTCAAGATAGATCTGACAACTCTACGATAAAAAAGTTTTACAAAAAGTTTCGCGAAGCCAAAAATAGGCGACGCTTCTTGATTGGTTTAAAAAACAACCGGAAGTAAAATGCAAGACTCACGGGATGTGGGGTTGGGAAGCATGTGGTAACGAACCAAAAACACTTGGAGAGGGAGGGAGAGGACTTGTTTTGGATCCCTTTTCTAGTGTTCAGGCCCGCTCGGATGCAAGCATAACTGACGGCACATAAGTTTTCGCTAAAAAAGCCCAAAAAACCCTCCTTATAGAAAATTTATTATCAAAAATCCTTTAAATTATTGAAGATTAGATGTAAGTACGACGTTCTGTATACTTTTTTTGTTTTCGAAGTCAAAATATCTAGATAAATTCGTGGCTTTCTCTCGTCAAAGTTTGAATTTTCCACAGGAAGCCCGTGAAGTTGCCTACCTTGTTAGTATATTGTATAGTAGAAAAACAAAGTTGTTACCAAGGGGGGTAGGTGAGATGACAAAAAATCGATAGCGCGCGCATAAAAAGACAAAGACAAGACACCATTTAGTATTTCCTTCATTTATTAGAGTGGTTAGCCTGTGATTCAACATCGTTGAACGTCGTTGGCCATCATTGGCCATGATTGACCATCATTATACATCATTGACCATAATTCAACGTCAGTCACCGTCATTAGACATCATTCACCATCACTGCCCGTCATTGAACATCATTAGACGTCATTGACCGTCATTAGACATCATTCACCATCATTGACCATCATTAGACATCATTGACCATCATTGACCATCATTAGATATCATTGACCATCATTAGACATCATTGACCATCATTGACCATCATTAGATATCATTCACCATCATTAGACATCATTCACCATCATTCACCGTCATTGACCATCATTGACCATCATTGACCATCATTGACCATCATTCACCATCATTCACCATCATTAGACATCATTGACCATCATTAGACATCATTGACCATCATTAGACATCATTGACCATCATTAGATATCATTGACCATCATTAGACATCATTCACCATCATTAGACATCATTCACCATCATTAGACATCATTCACCATCATTAGACATCATTCACCATTACTGACCATTATTAGGCATCATTCACCATCATTGACCATCATTAGACATCATTCACCATCACTGACCATCATTAGACATCATTCACCATCATTGACCATCAGTAGACATGATGATGGTCAATGATGTCTAATGATGGTCAATGATGTCTAATGATGGTCAATGATGTCTAATGATGGTCAATGATGGTGAATGATGTCTAATGACGGTCAATGACGTCTAATGATGGGCAATGACGGGCAGTGATGGTGAATGATGTCTAATGACGGTGACTGACGTTGAATTATGGTCAATGATGTTGAATGGCGATGAATGACGGTGAATGATATCTAATGACAGCGAATGATGTCAAATTACACAATTGCAAGAAAATACATAGTCCGAATTGGCAGTTCAGTGTATATAGAACATGAACGTATTACCGGATTTTTTCTCTTGAAGGGCTTTTGTCAGGGGCGTAACCAGGGATCTTGCAGGGTGAGTACACGGGGAATGGAAATGGAACTATGTCGAAACTAACAGCCGTCTTGAGAAGGAGTATTCCAATGATTTGCAGAACCAAAACAATAATCAAATAATGGGTGAGCGATAGTTAAAAATGCTACCATATGCAGATGGAAAGAGGGTTCAAAAAATATGAATGAGTCAGCGGACCTTCAACTTTTGTGCGGGAGGTGGGTGGAGGGGGGCGGTACACATGAACCAATGCACCCCTTGGTTACACCCATGAGTCAGACTCGTGCCCAATCGTCATTTGTTTCGCGTTTTTTTTGCGCGCGGTGGCTTTCGGCTTGATGCACCGGGAACTCACTAAATCCTTCCCATCAACCACAACGTGAGATCAATAAGATAAGAGAAGCAACTGGGTACGAGTCTGCCCCTGAGTCTTAAACATCATGAAGACCAGTTGAATAACATTTCTAAACGAATTTTCATACAAATTGATATCCGCTCGTTTCACAATAAATAGTTCCCGAGTGAATTCATGCATATGAAAAAGTCAGATGAAATCAATCAGAACAAATTTACTATGATGACGTTCCGTTTAGTTTTACTAAACGCATCCCACATGGAAAGGAATGAGTATGCGTTCAAAACCATCAGCGTCACAATCAAAATGTTGAGTTTGCTGGTCATAGCAAGGGGTTAATCATCTAAGGTCTAGGGGCCGACTAACCTCTCCCTTAGGCTGCGGCCGAGCTTCCTGATCAGTCTGTAAATCTTCGAATAGCGGTGTCGGGGCCGAAATCTCCGGCGTAGCCGTAAATGCTTCGCGCTGCCAAACGACGGTTCAGCACTCGATGTCTGGAAGTATGGTCCTACTTTAATAAATCAAAAAGTAAAAATCCTAAAATAATTTTTCCATAGCAGGTGAACTTTAAGAGATCAATTCAGGGCTGTTGCCAGGGGACTTGCAGCACTGGGTACACAGGGAATGGAAATGAACTACGTCTGAAATAACATACAGCCCTCTTGAGAAGTGATATAGCATTCCAAGGACTTGCAGAACCAAAATGAATAAAGAAAATAAAGGTGAATGATCGATGCAATAACCAACCTACAATTTGCAGAAGCAAAGGCAAAAAAATCCAATAATGGGTGAGCTATACTTTCATTCCACTGTTAGAAAGACCAAATGAAAGCTGTCACAAATAGTTTACTCATTTGAACTAGCACGGCATTGCGTGGTAATGCGAGGTTTGTTTATTTGAGCGACGGTTGGTTATAGTTATCAGGAAGTTAGTTAGTTAGCAGGTTACCATAACGGGGTAAGGCATGTGTATAGAATCGTCAGCCTTTCCAACAAACTCATGATGAAGCAATATTGTGAGGTAAATATTTGCACCCTTGCCATAGGTATATGGGTGAGGTATGCAAGTCCAAAGAAAGGGTGTGCTTATATATAATAAATATTCATTCATTGCGAAAAACAAAATCTTTAAACCTCAGAAGAAAGCGGGACAAAAAACTTGGCGTTGTACGATGAACCCTGGCGTTCTACATCCCGGACCTTGCATATGCCCCTTAGTAATACTCTGATGCGCGACTAAATAGGACTGTTTTTGTGCTCGAGTAATGAACGACACTTGGAGGCAAGAATGGGTCTATTCGTACTTTTATTGGACAATTGTGTTAAATATTTCACTAACAGCTGAATTAATAATCTAACTCTAGATGACAGATGAAGTATTTTACTGATTTTGTACAGAACATATTGAACCTGCCCTATGTTCGATCATCATACGCACAGAATTAGTTATTCGATAGAATCCATCAACACACGCGAGAAGTTGAACATGGAAGGACTCGCCCTCCCACGTATGCTGGACTATATTTAAGCTTCTTTGAAGATATAATCCATGTGGGACTAGGAAGTAAGAAATTTTACACTCATTTGGGTCCCAAATTCATTCTTGTCCAAACCAAAGCAGAAATACGTTGCATGATTGTCTCTAAGTGTTCGATACTTTTCAGGTGTGACCAGCGTGTGTGCGTACTGGCGATTCTTCCTGTATACAGGGCGTGGAAAAGCTTGGAACTAGAGCCAATGGCTTCGGCTCCAACAGAATTTCAATTCGAGAAGCGTGCGCACATGCGTGCGAGTGCTGCATTCGCCAGTGATCTTTACGAGGGGGAAACACTACTATTAGTATAAGAGAATCCGGAAAAAAGTCTAAATCAAGGCGAATTATAACTGATTCAAGACCTAAGCATCGTGATGATGTCAGTATAACAAGTCAGGCTGACTCGACTCGAGTAAGTGGAAGTACAACTCTTCAAGTAAAAGATACACTCTATAGACCGCGGACCATTCAAAAACCTATATTCCTATACATGTTCTAGAACTATTTTATAATATGCAACAATTCAGTATTACTAAAAACTGAGGAGCAGAATAATGCAGCGCGATTGGAGCAAGATCAACTTGCTCGAAGTAGATAATTCTAATCACTCTCCTAACAACTGAAAGACTCGCAATAATATTATATGGAATCAAAATGACAGGGGCAATAACAACAAATTAACTATACGTAAGTACCTCAAGAATATACTAACATGGTAATGGTTAGAGCTGACCTAACTAGAATAACAAGCAATGAATCCATAGTATGTAACAATACTGACAGAACCACTGAGCGTTTCCCTATCATAAAAAATAAATTGTCAAGAAAAATGAAGCCATGAAAGCTAAGAAGCCGAACCGCTGGATGGGTCGCATTGCAGTAATCGTACAATAGAGGGGTCGCTCTTGGCTCCTTCGATGAACTCGTCCATTGACAATTTACCATCCAAGTTTTTATCCATCTGTCGGAAGATCTTGTCGGTTCGTTTTTCTGGTGTACTCTCATCTTCAGGCATCTTCATGACAGATCCTACCATTTTGTAGATAGCTTTGAACGATCTCCAGCATCTCTTGTCGTGAGATGTATCCATTGCCGTCCAGGTCGTACATATTAAATGCCCACTTCAGCTTCTGCTCTAATTTACCACGAGATGTGACTGAAAGAGCGCAGATGAATTCTCGGAAATCGATCGTGCCGTCGCCGTTCTTGTCGAAGGTGCGGAAGACGTGCTCGGCAAACTTCGACGCATCTCCGTAAGGGAAAAAATTGCCATAGATCTTCTTAAATTCTTCTACAGTAAGGTGTCCGGACGGGCAGTCTTTAAGGAATCCTTTATACCATTCCTGAAGTTCTTGCTCATTAAACTCAGTATTGGCTCGCAGATCCTGAAGGACTTCAGGTTTAAGTTTGCTGTTCTGTTTACCCATTTATAGTATTTTCCTGAAAGACGATAAAAAATGAGAAAAAAAAACATGAAATTATATATGAGCAATTAATTTGCGGCAGCTTTCGTTAATTCTGCAGCACACGCCTTACTTTTCGTAGTGACTACGAAAAAAATCCATATTCTTTAAAAGAGGTTAAGGATGTGCCGATATAAGGAAAATGTTATCCAAGTGCACAAGTTTAAACCACTTTTGAATTGATAAACCGAAAAATATCGGACGAAGAGTTTTGTCGCGTCACCAAGGCATGGCCATGAAAATGAGAATTACGCACAATTTGAAATATTGCTGCCTCTAGCTGGCACCCGTTCTCTACGTCCTAGTCTGTCACTTTGAGTGCTGACTTAAATTGGAGCACGTATATTTGTTCTATGCGATAAGGACTGCTAGGTGGTGGTGTTAAACATTCTCAAAATTACTAGCATTGACCTAGTTGAAGTGGTATCCAATTGAATAAGTTTTTCCATACTTCTGACCGCGAGGTAGCTTCACACTATTGAATTAAGCTCTTCATCTTTATTTCACTGAAAATGACGACTAAAATAGATAAGTGTTAAACGACCGAATAAAGACTATTGATTAAACTGAAAAATTCAAACCAGTTATATATTCTCATAGCACAGAGTGCGCGCAACTTGTTTTACACGTTTAAAGAGTCCACCTGTATAAACACTGGAAATTATACCCCCCCCCCCCCCCAAAAAAAACTCGTTCGTAGCAATAATGCTATCATTAAATACAACAACACTGCGCACTAACTCTACCTCTAAGTTCCTCAGCGAAGCAAGTTACGCGCACCATCGTCGAATCAACGGATAATCGTGCGCGCAACTTGTTTTACATAGAATGTTTCAAATCTGAAGAGATACCGGAGTAAAACAACTATTGCATGCTCAATTGATAAAACTAACTCTGCTATCGTCAGTAGAATATTGTGCAATAAAGTAAGATAAAACGACCGACCCCACGTTATTAAATCATTGACGAACGACACAAAATCACTAATAATAAAACGCTATGCGGAGTGCTTGTCTGACCTAATTTTCGAGTGCCCTTGAACTTCAAGATTCAAAGCTTATATATAAAGAAAATTCAAAATCGAAAAAATATTTCCAAAACTATAAAATTTAATTCGTGCGCGCACACTATTTCAGTGTGAGGTTTGTGGTAACTTCTCTGCGTATTATAAGTTATATTATTCTTAATGTTTCGAACTACCTCCATCAAGTATGCACAAACAAGTGATCATTGATATACGGACCTCCCGTAAAACCACTCGTACTCATGACACATCTGGCTTCCAAAGATTCCAGATTTAAACCAAGATCTAAACCAAACCAATTTGAAACACACCTGTATGACATTGTAATCTTCAAATGAGCTCCTCGTTATTTATAGAAGTGATATCGCTTGCCGCAAGACGCGTCAAAAGCTCAGTGTGCGGTCTAAGTCACGCTACCAGACACAATTTTAGAACAAGAAAAAAACAGGATGAACCTTAGATTAAGAATGGTCAACGTTAATGTCAGTAGTAATGGTTAAAAAGCCTAATATCATCTCTTGAGAGAATGAAAACAAATGACTTTACGAATTCATGCACATGACAAATGCATATTAACTGACAAAAAGTTGGCATGTCACGTGATTAGCGGTTTCAAGATGGCGTTGATTGACAAAGTACAAGATTTTTGCAATATAATCTGATTGTTAAACTGTTGGCAATGACCTGGAGAGGTATTTAGACCATTTAGCCAGAGCCGAGCACTGTCAAACCACCTAGCGGCAGATAAACTCAATAATAACATCGAAAAACGACAATTTATGGTTTTAGACAATGCTGAATTATTTTAAGTCTCATTTCTTATCTTTTTCTTCAATTCTTTGTGCAAAAGATTCGAATTCAATATTTCATAATCATATGAATCCGTCCCCTTTATCCTAACAATGCAACCTGGTTGGACCAATCAGTGCCCTCTATCCTAGCAATGCAACCTGGTTAGATCAATCAGTGCCCTCTATCCTAGCAATGCAACCTGGTTAGACCAATCAGTGCCCTCTATCCTAGCAATGCAACCTGGTTAGACCAATCAGTGCCCTCTATCCTAGCAATGCAACCTGGTTAGACCAATCAGTGCCCTCTATCCTAGCAATGCAACCTGGTTAGAACAATCAGTGCCCTCTTTCCTAGCAATGCAACCTGGTTAGACCAATCAGTGCCCTCTATCCTAGCAATGCAACCTGGTTAGACCAATCAGTGCCCTCTATCCTAGCAATGCAACCTGGTTAGACCAATCAGTGCCCTCTCTCCCAGTAGTGCAACCTGGTTAGCCCAATCAGTGCCTTCCACCCTATAGGAAGGCAACCTGGTTGAACCAATCAGTGCCCTCTATCCTAGCAATGCAACCTGGTTAGACCAATCAGTGCCCTCTCTCCCAGTAGTGCAACCTGGTTAGCCCAATCAGTGCCTTCCACCCTATAGGAAGGCAACCTGGTTGAACCAATCAGTGCCCTCTCTTAGTACTGCAACCAGGTTAATGTCATCAAAGGCAACACGTTTCCCTTCCAATCAAACACAGCACGCACCAATAAAATAACTTATATCGACATTTATTTCCTAATATAAAGACAATAAGATTTCAAATAGCTGTAAGCAAAAGATTGAACGTCCAGAAAACGACACATATGGTAATAATCCATCCATGCAATAAAACTTCTTACAAAACAATGCAAATAATCTCGTGTTAAAAAGAGAAAAAAATGGTTTTTATTTTGGTTATTTTTGGTTGTAAAAAGAAACTCTACGCTACTGTTTCTCAAATGAAGCAATGATTTGTCGAGATACAAAGGACTCTGAACTTGTAAGGTAGGCAGGCATAAGTTGGGCTTAAGTGTAAATACTCGAGAATACGGTCAGTGTTAAACACGACGAGATGCTTCATAACATATATCTGTCTCTAAGTTTGCTAAGTTAACTAATACGTGGTAGCCATCTTGTTACAGCAAATTAAGAATATTATATCTATTGGGCTGCTCCTGCAGACTGATCGCACTGGAGAAGTCGGACGATGGAAGGGTCGCTCTTGGCTCCTTCGATGAACTCGGCCAGCGAGAGTTTACCGTCAACATTTTTATCCATCTGTCGGAAGATCTTGTCGGTTCGTTTTTCTGGTGTACTCTCATCTTCAGGCATCTTCATGACAGATCCTACCATTTTGTAGATAGCTTTGACGATCTCCAGCATCTCTTGTCGTGAGATGTATCCATTGCCGTCCAGGTCGTACATATTAAATGCCCACTTCAGCTTCTGCTCTAATTTACCACGAGATGTGACTGAAAGAGCACAGATGAACTCTCGGAAATCTATCGTGCCGTCGCCATTTGTGTCGAAGGTGCGGAAGACGTGCTCGGCAAACTTCGACGCATCTCCGTAAGGGAAAAAATTGCCATAGATCTTCTTAAATTCTTCTACTGACAGGTTTCCTGATGGGCAGTCTTTAAGGAATCCCTTGTACCATTCCTGTAGTTCCTGCTCATTAAACTGAGTAGCGTTTCTAAGGTCAGCCAATTCTTCGGGTTTAAGTTTGCTATTTTGTTTACCCATTGCTAAGACAGTTTACCTACAAAGACAAAAAGGTACTTAACGTAAGACCACTGGCAAAACGGCGAAAGCGACTGTTGACACTGATTAAAATAAGGAAAATACACAAGAATTTTTGTGTGTGCGTGCGTCACGAGATTGAAAAGCAGGTTTCGAGCGGTTAAAAAAACATAACGCCACCACGACCTTCAAATGGCTTCCTCCATTAACCAATGAACATCGAAAAATCCTCTGACATGTAAACCATCCAATCACAGTGGCTGTCTGATCGGAAGCCATTTAAAGGTCGGGTACCGTGGATTTCCCACTCCTACGAGATTATCAGCTTCAAGAACGCAGACATACACTAAACAGCCAATCCAGACACACGAAAGCATTATTCGTTTAGCATGATATACAGTCACGATAACGTACACAATTAAAAGTTCATTTTAAAATCCGTTAAGACACAATTGGAGGCATTTCCACCGCATGCGGTTACAAAAGTGCTTATAATCGAAAGATGGCAATTTTAGAATTTCAAAAGTACTGTCAATCTAGCCACCAATAGACAAATAGTTTTCAAAGTATGGAGTACTTGACCTGATTTGACGATGGAAGATTAACTACAAAGCTTGTTCACATAAGATTCCATATCAACAAGCGGAGTTTTTCAGTGAAAACCAAATATTAATATTCGTGCTCATTACGCACGACTGACCACAAGTTATCAATAAATATCGACCAATAAAGAGATAGTGAGGATAGCGGCGATTTCTAAATGCAACGGTGACCAATCTATAGGGGAGAAGCATCAAAGTAGATGGGTAGTTATAGAACATGAGAAATTATACAATTCCTTGATGAATAATTTGAACAGTTCTTGGTTTTTGACGTTTGTGTGGGAAAGAAGAAACGATATACGACCATGATGACACTAAATGCAAAGCTTTTGATAACGGGACGCAAAAATAGCGTCAACATGGCCTCCATGTTTTCAAATTACGTGAAGCAAATACTTGTCCATGCATGAGGATGATACTTGTCGGGTTGGTAAAAATAACATCGATAAATGAGATAAACATGAGCTACAATAGGCAAGGTTTTGAATATATTCAGCAGTAGAAACAAAAGGCCCGAACATTAAATGAATAAACAAATGACAAAATTAATTAACAGGTTAGCAAGTTAGTAGCAGTAAATCAACAAATTGACATATATATTTCCCACCAAAAGTCCTGATATTAAAATGGCGCGAAACCTAAAGAAATGTTTCCGTATGCTCAGAAAAGCGGCGGGAAAAAAGCAACAAAAATAAGATAAAAACAACTGAAAAAATATATTAAGTTTTAGCGGTTGAATCACAGCGTGAGACAATCACAACAGAGCTAGGCTCCAACTAGGTGAAAGCCCAAGGATCAAATTGGATTTTAGAAGTTTGTTTTGGAAACTATAGGGAGACTGAAGTAATACTGAGGGAATTATGAGGATCTGGTAAGCATCAAACTTTTCAGTTAGGAATCGTGAACATCTCCGTGAAAATGTTATCCAGACTTGATATATAAACCAGAAATGTTAGGTTTGCTTTCATGGGAGTAAAAACAAGGCATTAAAATCCATGGGCATGTTGCACTCATATCGTGTTTTTATCAAAACAGCAGGAAAACAACTAAGTGAAACCCGATTTAAAAATATGATCAACTCACAAGGAAACAATTATGCACATTGACTAATCTTTCTTGGAGTCCAACAACACGAAAACATGAATTAAAAATTAAAAGTTATGTTTCATTCATTCAATATGTTTTCGCCGAGAACTGCCCTTTTATTCGTAAGGGCGTTGATTTTGTATCGATCTTTTTAAGAAAATCGAGAGACTTTCATCGCGAATCGGAGGTATTTTTAGAAAGGCTTTTCCATGTTCCAGGAATTTATTTCTGAGTTGTGATCAAAATCTAGAGTCAAAGAAGAAAAACAAACCAAAAACAAGCAATGACAGGGTCTTGCGGTGGTTTTTCAAAATTTATTGATAATATGAAATGACAAATACATAATGAATAATTACAAAGTGGTTACGTTGAAAACATTGTCACTAATGTATGAACAAAACTATACAAAGATAAAGTCAAAATCAATACTTCAAACACGAAAAGACGAGTTAATAATAAGTAAGTCAAATGCATAACGTTTATGAATATCATGAATATTACGATTGCGCTACGATTACACCAGACGAACATGCATGTTACATTCCCTCACTAAATCTCAACATCCGGGACATCTCTCATCCAAACCGGTCAAGCAGGTTCTGTGCCTTCAAACTATGAAACATAACAGATACTACAGTGAGCAGGACTGGGGACCAGTCGTGATTAGCATTGAATTCAACTCAAAAGAACACTGCATGACTGACACAAACGAAAAGCAAGGACGTCAGCATGAACTACACAAGCAACTCGCTCACCTTAGTATGTCTGATATGAACCATTTATTCAACGTCTTTGGTTGGTGGCTATGTGCTCATGGCCATAGGCGTGATGACGTAGTCTTGGATGCTTTACGTGCTAATAAGTACGGTTGTGGTGTGATTATGGCTGATTCAAATGGATAACATGGCCAGGTCTTGTCTTGTCTTGTCAGGGTTTTGTGCAAAAAATCAATCAACTTTCAAATACGGAAATGAGCCATGAACGAACAAAAGAAATCTGGATCCAAGAATCGATGTTCGAAGTGAAAGATTTTCTTCAATCAGGAAGGTCAAGAATGAAGAAGAGAAATATTTTAAAAAGCAAAATATCCCAGAATCCAACCAGACTAGGTGGAAACTATGATTTCATCAAGCATAATTTATACTTTTAATGTTGAAAAATGAAAAATGAGTTGGAAGACGGAACAAAGACGATACACGACCAGGAAACTGGGCCGAGATCAAAGGGTATTCTAAGAAGTCACAAACTAATATAAGTAGACATAGCTATAAGCGACCATTCAACCTTAACCAGCAAAAATAATTTTCTTGCACAAAATTGAAAACAAAAAAAAAATTGGCTCTCTTTGGGAACGTATCAGCTTATTTGGGATGACCGTTGTTGCGTTTTCATGTCTCGTAACCTTTTCTGGTTTATGAAATGAAGACAATGTTACGGAATTACCAGTCAAAAGGTGCGAAAGACTTAGCTTCTTATATCATAGCAGTTTTTAATCAAATACTATAATTAGTAACCTAGAGAAAAGATTTGCTTGAAACCACGATGCTAGAACGCACAGCTGTCGAGAAGAGCGAGAGAGAAGAAATGGATATGGAAATGTACTTAAGGAGAAGAGAAAATGACGACATGGCAACACCACAGACTGACAGAGATAACAACTATTTGACCTCTGGCGATGTAGGGAGACGCAGAAAACTGACCGGCTTTACATAATGGAAATATCACAGGAATAGAACGAAGAAGAAAGGAAAAAAAGAATATAATTGAAATTAAGAAATGGCAATGAAGAAATATGGATTTTTTTAGTTAATGTGTTTTTTAGATGAAAAGGATTTGAAAACATTCATAGAACAACCGGCTTCACAAACTATCCAATAAAATCCATATAGATTTTTGCATTTTACATTTAGAATCTGTCATGTTATCAGACTTTAAGATCAAAGCAGCTAATAGGGTTGAGTGGAGCTACATTCATTAATCTTACTATGAGAATAAAAAACCCTAAGTGTTTGGGATAATAAATCTAGAGGAGCTAAGAATATTTATTCAAAGGCTGAATGAATATTAAGTTGGGGTGTAAAGACATGTTGAATAGATTAATGCAATAATAAACTCCAATTGTTGTGTTACATGAAGAATTAGATTAACAAATTTAAGACAAACGATCAGCTGGCCTCTGATGGCCGAAAAAAGGAGAAAATATCATGAAATAGTTGGAAAAAATAAAACCTGTTAGGAATCGATGTTGTTAGTGTAATCACTTTGAAAGGAGAGGAATCGAAGTTGAATCGGAAATTCCCCGTTAATTTCAGGATTTCCAACGGCTGTCATCGGTGAGGTTTTCTTTAGCGTCTTGAACTAAAGATGAAATCCCACACGAAAACAAAACATGAAAAGAAGAGAATAGAATCAAACGAAAATAAAGTACTCTTTTACCTTATTTCTGTAAACGAATTTCGTCGGCGTGGAAGGATTTTTCGCGGCGACCTCAATAATCAATTATTATGTAGAATAGGAGTTTTCATTTCTTGATTTCCGTCAACAACACGTGTGGCGGTGGCTTTTATCACAAACGAAATACGAAACGATCATGAGTGAGGTAGAGCTATGGGATAAGAACTCGCCAACCAATCGGAAAACGCTATTGTTTACCCTTCAGTTTCGAATGCGCATGAATTTTGAATGAATTTCTTTTTGAACCTTTAAAAATACGAAGAGGCAAGTCTGGAGGACGTCTTTAGAGATCGTCTCACATAAGACGTAGAATTCGATAGTCAAGTAGATGTAAAAAAATCGTAGCCAATTTGATGTAATTTACCTGCTCAACGATTGACATCTTTGCAATATTTGTTTACAAGAAAAGCTTTTAGCTGCCATACGAAAACACCAAGTAAACTCCATTGAAATTTTGAATTAAAACCAATAATAAACAAACAAGCCGAAAAACCTCTGTTTTTGACACAAATGGAGGAAGGAATAGTGGCTAGTTCTCAATTCAAACTCACCTGTATTAAGCTGGAGGCCTTTCAGCTCCAACGGAGGCAGAACGAAATGAATCTGGATATTTTTTGATCATAAAGACATTGCTGTTTTTTACAGAAGGGCAATTGATGTTAACAGGTGTTGAGAGAAAGGCTGTGTTTGTATATATAAGATAGCTACACACAACAGGCAGGCAGGCACTACGTGGGAGACTACACCTAATAGGGCGACAACCAAAACGCCGGGGAGAATCTCTAGCCCAATGAGGCATCACGAAAGCACAACTCAAAATGCATCAAATGAACTACTCAGCTGAAATGCCTGAATTACGAATTAGAAAAACATGGTCCTTACAGATACAGGAATAGATGCCCTGGCATGCTAGGTACTATAGTTGCAGTATACCTATATTATATTTCTATTTATATATAGTCTTTTTATAAAAGTACATAATCATTTAATTTATAGCATACAGAAATCATCAGCATCCTCTCATGGGTGGATGTTCCAAGAAGCTGAAGCATGGCTTTCCGTGGGATTAACGCCACACTGAAATGGTTTCCATGACATTGAAATGGTTTCCATGACACTGACATGTTATTTTTTCCCACTGTTCTTGTTATTGTTTTGTATTTCGACTAATTGGGTTGATTTGTTCTTTGTTATTGTTATTTTTTCAGAATTATTCAATATTTTTCATTTGCACAAAATCTGCTGTTTCGTATAAAGGGGCATCAGGGCATGTCATATGATTTTTCGATAATGATAATCAAATACTAGGGAAATTCACTTCTAAGGCACCTGTCACAGACGGAAATTAACCTTGATCGTTTTACAAAAATTCTCAATAATCAATTTCAACAGAAATTCTTCTATTGGTTTGCTGGGATGTCAATTCTCTTAATTACTTTCAGAAACCGTGGAATCAATTAATTAATATACGACAGAATCTTTTTTGAGAAGAAAGATTGAAAAAATATATATACAAGTCTAATGTTTAACAAGGCTATTTTGGAGGTGATTGAAAAATATTCCAAAAAAGAGGTACCGACACATCTCCTGTGTTTGGCGTATGCGTAGTCTTTGGCAATTTTGACGTTTTAAAAATAGGAAACTATAGAATAAGAAGGTCGTTGACTCGATCAATTGTTAATGAGTTTGAACGTCCTTTAATAACATTGCAGTGGGTGCAACCATCTGCTGTCTTTCAAAATCTGCTTTGAAATAATCTCGAGTAAATTTTATCATCCGGATATGAGGCGTCTTTTTCGAGATGGAATGCTCTGGTGTTTTCTTGCCCTCGTAATTATGACGTTCCTAAAGTCCACTGAAATGTTATTCTCTGTAATTCTACTTTAAGAGCTACTTTATAAAATCCACTAAACCTCGATGACTATTTATTTTATTACAAACAAAGCAGGTAATTGGTTTAAAAGAAGTTGTTTTTTGTACCAATAAGGTACCCTAAACCCGAGACCACTGCAAAAAATATGAACAGAAGACTGTCTAAAGTACATTTACAAAAGGAAATGCAAGATAAAATACTTCCTGCTCATGTTAGAAATGATCCCGAGCACTTAACCTACTGCAGCAGTGGATGTAGATCATAGTATTAATGATGATGACGACGACGACGATGATGATGAAATGAAAAAGGAAGCTGGGTTGAACCTTAAAATCTGGATCAATTCATTCCAAAACAGACCTAAGTCTATATATTCTTAAGAACATAAGAAAAAAATAGATATTTTAACTGAATTTGGTTCACAAGATGACCATAATTTTCTAGAAAATTTTACCAATTACAAGAAAAAGACCAGAAAAAATAAGGAATTTTGTATGGCATTATCTTAATGGCTATCTATTTATAAACGATCTATAACAAGATTAATAACAATTAAAGTTACAAGGCATAATATTATGTCTCGTTTTCTTGAAATATATGTTCAACTCATTAAGGAATGAAGAAAGGAAGATAGAGAAGAAAAGAGAGAGAAAGAGAGAGAAAACCCAACAAAGAATGAAAGAACGGGAAAAAAATTAAACCAGAAAACCCTGGAGAAAAATACAGGAGTAAACCAATGAACAACTCTACTCACAACCACACAACCATAGTGGGTGTGCAATAAACCCCTTGCAGCATGTCGGAATGCAGCTCAATAGGTTTTCAATTCTCATGAGACTGGAATTCTTTTGTTTTGTCTTTCAAATTGAGCTGCTTTGACGTCAAATGCAAGGGGTCTATAGAAGTGAATAGTGATGCATCATCATCAACATTTCTTATTACTCTTATTATCATTAGCATCACTACTCCAATCACTTTCGGCATTATTAATAACATCATAATAATGTTAATGATGATAAAGGGGTAAATTATACATCGTGAAAAGATGAAAAAACTGACGTTTTGGATGCTAGTCCTTACTTTATCTTTTCACGGTGTATAATTTACCCTTTTGTCATTACTGTTTCATTAGAAACACCAACGCAACTCACACTAGTTTTTAGCTACTTATCTCATCATAATAATACCTTTTCTGATAGCTCCTCTTAGCCCTATCACTATCGTAACTATCTCTTTTTTCATTTGCTTGCTGCACTTTAACCATTATCCTATTGGTATTATAGATTCATACAATTTTTATTCCAATCAATCAGACTAGACAGACTAGATTGCTAATTACTTTACTTGTTTATGATCTTATTGATATTAAGTTATCTACTTCTTAATCATTTGTGATCATTTCAAAAAACGCCTTTTATCTCTTAATAAGATTTAGAATGATTAAGAATTTAGCATTAAATGTGGAGTAGAGTTTATGTAGACACCCTTGGTTGATAATGTACAAGAGCAAATCTAATTTTGTACATCAAAGTCTAAAATTCTAAAACGCCACCATGCCTCCGCCCTCGTAACTAAAACTAGCAGATACTCTGATACTCGCAACCAGATCTAATAACATATTTCAATATTGTTTATCTCTTTTTATATTTAAGGACTTAATCCCCACACTGTCCTTACTGGGTATAAATTTATATTCATACTATACAGCATTATTATCAATCAATTAACAATCTTGAACTTTGTATATTGTCCTCAAGCGTAGGGATATGGAATCCATATGCTATTCAGTATATTTTTATATCAACAATGAATTCTGAATCTGATTAAATGTGCTATTCAATACTTTCTTGGCCATTTAGTACTGACTGATCTCAGGCCTAGGGATATGGAATCCATATGCTATTCAGTATATTTTTATATCAACATTGAATTCTGAATCTGATTAGGAGTGCTATTCAATACTTTCTTGGCCATTTAGTACTGACTGATCTCAGGCCTAGGGATATGGAATCCATATGCTATTCAGTATATTTTTATATCAACATTGAATTCTGAATCTGATTAGGAGTGCTATTCAATACTTTCTTGGCCATTTAGTACTGACTGATCTCAGGCCTAGGGATATGGAATCCATATGCTATTCAGTATATTTTTATATCAACATTGAATTCTGAATCTGATTAAGAGTGCTATTCAATACTTTCTTGGCCATTTAGTACTGACTGATCTCAGGCCTAGGGGAATTTACTAACTCATAATATTGGGGACAATGAATTTCTGATTTCAAACTGTTTGATTCTTCTATAAAATAATGCAGGGCATTCTATACATTCTCTCCTTAGGACTACTAGATTGTTATTAGCAAAATATCCAGAATGTTTAATAACTAAACAGTCTTATCTATGCGTCTACCAAGACAAGGCAATTTACACCACCAAGAGATAGAAGAACCCCTGTCTGTCTATATAGTATAATATGCTATGGAATGACCAAAAATGTAATCAAGATATAGTCAGTGTCTAGCAGACACATTGACGTTTATAATAGTACAAGTTTCCTACTTTTCATATCATAAACAAAGTACTACTTTTTTATCTTAAAACAGAGGAATAACCATATTGAAATGACATTGCATGTTTTTGTCTCTCATTTATACACTTATTTGGAATTCCTAAATCTTGTCTTCATAATCATTTCATGTGTCACTATAATGCCAAAATCCCACTCAGGTGTTTGTGGGTTATTAGAGTACATTAATTAGGATACTATTGACAACTAAAAACATTGTGGCATAAACACATCATTGCAAGATTGACCAAAGAATGTCTAATCATTAAATAGCCTTTCCACAGTGTACCTAAGAGCAGAGAAACGATACGGCAAATTTGATTCCATACTGTAGATGTACCATATCTTAAAATGATCATAACTACATGTTGTGACGATTGGATGAATTGCTGGTAGACAATGGGAAGACATTTCAATTTTTTTGCATGCCATATTTCATATCAAAATCCCTCTATTCAGGGACCACAGAGCATAGTGTGAAGTGGGGGCTAATCTATGGCGTCCAAGGGGATGCCCAAACCCCCTGAAAATCTTGAAACTGAGGCTTTTGGAATAGTGATTTTCAGTGCTGCTGTTTTGAGGTGCAATTGCAACATATTTATTGCATTAAAGTCATGTCAAAGCTCTAGGTTAACTCATAACAGAAAATCATTTTTGGCTAAAAACATGGACTCCCTGCCTCCCTATCCCCCACCTCCACAGTGCCTGTTATTATTATTATTATTTTATTATTTTGTTTAATTCAAGAAAAAATTGCATAAACAATAATTTATACACAAGAGTATCAAAGTGCCTTAAAACTTGGTAAACATATTTGGGATTTGTATTAAAGCAAGTTAAAATGCATGTACTTGACTCTTTACCATGATGTAAACAAGCTGTAAATTGCTAGAGGTAGAGAGAATCAAGAGTCTGAGTGCTCAAAGTGCTTCTGTAGCTTCTGGTGTAATTCAGCATCCCATTACAGAGATCTAATTGCAGCCAATTAATACTGATTCTATAATAATGTTCCATACATATATTACAAATTCTCTAATTTTTTATTAGTGGTCTTTAATTCAAGAAACTAAAGAAAAAAATCCTTCATTTCATTATAATAGATAAAAAAACTAGCAAAAAAATTGTCAAAAAATATAGATGCTATCATGAAGATCATGAACAAAATTCTACACTTGATTTAACTGTCGAGTGCTATAGACTGTTGTCTTTGCATAAAATTATTATCAATGAAAACTGTTTTTACTTTGTTTGATGTCTTAGGTGTTATACAAGTGTTTACTTATCTATGGATGATTAATCTATGGATCATAGTTTTTAGTTTGAGATAAAAAGCAATTTTACCCTATAAAATAAACATATACCACACAAAGGGCAGAGAACTTTTCTAATTTGTCTACCAGTATACATAACTATAACATTGAATTGCATGAATGTGAGAGGAGTAACAATTAGAGAACTAAACTTTTTGAACTTAAAATTTCAAAGAACTTATTCTCGTAAAAACAAGGAAAGCCTGGTGAAGACAAAAACATATATAAACAGTACATGAACTTGAGACCCAGAAAAAAATCATTCAGGACAATTATTGGAAACTTGAACTCAATTTGCAAAACAAGTGAAAGCTAATCAGGCGAAGGATTATCCTTTGACATGCTGTTTGCATAATTTCTGGTCTAAACAAATTAATGTTTAACCACAAAAAGCTTTTTCAAAGCATAAAACATGACTTGCAATGAAATTTAATAGTTGACAAAAGCTGAAATACAGTCTTAAATAATGATACAAAGTAAACAAATGATGATAGTCAACAAAATTTAAAACTTTTTTAATTGAACAAATTGTACGTGCATCACAAGTTGGTTAACTTTAGGTCATAGACTATACAATGTCAAAAACAACATTTTCTTTATTTACCTTTGTATGGTTCAATAAGTACTATTAGAGAAGGATATTAGTATTACACTAGATTTATATAGTTTCTAAAGTGATATTATACTTGATAGCACAAATGTCTATCAAAACAGATCTTATACTCACTTATAATTATCGTTAAAATGCCTTAAGCTCCAAGGTATTAGCCAAGATAGATGTGTTGTTGATAAACCAAGACTGGGACGAGATATTATCCAGCATATATGTGATAATACGTGCTTAAATGAAGGCGAGGGCTCATCAAATGAATTGGTAACCAAGTAATTAATAAGTATCTAGCATTGTGGTTGTTTACATATTTTGAATCTTAGCTTTTTTTTGATATCAAAATCCTCTCAAAATCACAATTTTTGAGAAACAATTCCCTTATCAAGAAATTCATAATTTTTTTTCAAGGCAATAAAAATAAATAAAATTTCAAAGGTTGGATAATGACTTTAGGGTAATAATTGGATGTCAAAGGTTTCTTAAAAGATATGCAAAATACTTTTGAAGTGATTACTTATTCATTGGCAACATATGTACAGTAGCAGCATTTTAAATCACAACATAATAAACCCTCAAGCTTTTTGATATATTTGCATTCTACAAAGCAACAAGAAATGTTGAAAAAAGTTACAAAAACAAATAAACTTTATTCAAGTAACATGTTATCACACTACTGTGAAACATAAAAAAAGAAAGAACCAAAAGCCAATAATAAAGGGATTACAATATGCTACACCTGCAACTTTAGGATAAACACTTCATTAGGAACAAATCCTTTGTGACATTAACAGTATAAAATATTGCAGATAAATCTATGCTTAACCTTTATGGAATTCAGTGTACAGAAATTAGTAACTCAAAAGGAATAAAAATTCCATTCTCTGTATTTGAATATCAGATTTCAGAGAGACAGGTAATATCTTAATCAGTTAAAGGTCTGTGGTTGAATAGATAACTGGTTGGTTGCCAAAACTAATTATTTTTTGGTCCTTAAATTGTAAAATATGCCCAACATGTAGAGACTAGTTTTTATGATATATTCACATCTAGAAACCACTAATAAAGTACAAATATTTCGTGACTAAATTCACCTACGCTTGTTAAGATGAGTATTCATTTCCTTATGCAATAATTGAAATAGCTTAGGAATTATAAAAGGAAGTGGAAAGGATTTCCATAGCTTTTTTGAATTAAATTCACAAGCAAGAGCTCAACAATAAATAAAAATTTACATATTAAGTAAAAAACAAACCATATGGCAGCTTAGAAATAGCTTCTTTCAGCCAATCAAAAAGCATTATATATAAAAAAATATGAGTACAGTCCTTGAGTCAAAAAGTGGCTTAAGAGGTATGGCAAGGTATATTACAACTGACGTAAAATGATATTACAACAGTCTTACTAATCTCTTCCATGTTTAAAACAAGATGCTAGCAAGGGGAGTAAAACAAAATAACAAAATACTTCAAGAATGGAATTTATGATTATAAAGTAAAATCCATATTGAAAAAGTCCAATCTGGCAGCTGACAAAACAACTACACTTCCTCTATAAATAAACTAATTATTTACATGTGTAGTACATAGAATTCATTCTTTTGCTTATAAAAAATATTAAATATCAATATAAGTACAAAAATAAAAGATATCATTTTAAAATGTCATGAAATCTCTTCTTTTTGATGACACTTGACATTCTAAATCTTTTAATCCAAAAACAAGTGGGTTGATGAAATAATCATATGCACAAGAAATCCAGGTCTTTTTCCACTTCCTTGAATACTGTATCTATTACTTCTAACATCCTTGAATCAATATAAGAACCTTTCATTTTATTATAAGAAATATATGGCTTTTAAAAACTTCTCTCTCTTGAATTGGTTTTGTATGAATTTGTAAGTAAATGAGTGTTATTACAGTGTTCTTGTGTGAATTATTGATTTGTTGGGTGGATTAGGGGAGGGGAGGTGGCTTTGCTGTTTGGGTTCTGATGCCTGTTCCTCTTTCTCCACCCCAATCTTGCCTGACCCCACGAGGAAGGTCCACCAGTTACACAGACTAGGGATTATTTGCCTGTAAATCACTGAAATATTTATGTAGACAGAGGTAGTCATAGTTACTTTCTCTGGTTTCATATTCTGGAATTGATGAACTCCTCTTCATGTAAGTCATCTAAGCAATATTTACATATGAGGATAGTACTTATCATGTTGTACTTGGAAGTCATAAAAAGAAATAAAAAATGAACAAATTATCTGTCTCTTGGCCTCACATGGCTACCCTTACTAAGCTAAACTTAGGAACACTAGAATTTTACTTAAATAATTCACTTTATATTAATACTTAAGATGGTTTTGGTAAAACAGCTGAGATCAAGAATAAGCTTTTATGTAGAGAGGATATCCCAAAATATGATTTGAGCATAGAACAATTTCAGTGAAGTAAAGTAACCTGAAATTTAGCAATAACTATGGTTGCCAAGCCTACCTAGCCAAAAAGGTTAAATGTCAGTTAGCATAAAATGCTATGATTTAGCCAACTAAACTTATTATTTCCTCCAAAAATATTAAACAACATCACCAGCCATGAGACTGATTATATCTTATACACAATACCGATTACAGTACAATCGTTTGAGTCGATAAAGACACCTTGTATATAAAATCATCAAAGAATACCATCCAAAAAAAAAACAAATTTTCAAATTAATTTACTTCTGAATAGATCTACTACCTGCAAACTTTCAAAGAACATCTTTGCATGCCTGACATTAGTTTTCTAATCTATAAATATTACTACAACATTACTTTGTTAGCATAATAAACATTTCAAAACGGAAATTGGAAGCGTGAATGCAAAATTTCAAGGATTTACTAATATGTAGTCTATCTAAAACGAAATCGTAAATTTATGAAAAAATTGGCTTAGATTTCTCGTAAGGCGAAAAGCTCTCTTTGTTCGGCAAATGAATACAATCTACAGATTATTTATGCCGCAAGAAGTCAATATTTAGATACGGCACACATCAAAAATAAGATGTGTATTAGCTAAGCTCAAAAATGTGTAAGAAGCCACTGCTTCTATAGCATTAAAACCAAGCCAAAAAAGACCTTCGATACAATGTTTAACTGTTCATTTGAACTATCCTGAGTAGCCTAAACGTCAACGAGGGAATTCAACAAAACCCAATAACGAATCTCAAGCAAACACATCCAGCCAAACAACTCCAATTTTATATAATTTCAATTCAATCGCCACTAGCACTGTGTACAACAACAATGAATTTGCAATAGTCGCTTTGTGCACACTTCAAGGACACAAGTTTGAGGTTACGCTGTTAAAATACGAATCTCTGAATTGAATTTCGGAAATAGTTGACTTTGCTGAGCTGTTTAATTGTAGAATAAGCGAATAAAGGCGACGGTGAGTCATAAAATTCTAGATAGGCTATCAGTGAGGGAAAGCAAAGCCAACAACTGTGGCAGTTTATTACAAGCGTTCGACGTTCAACTAAGTCATGGGGTTAGCTAGCTAGCCTTTTGTAATCTCCTTCACTTCTGTTTCATTAAAACCAGAAAATTCGACGAGTGACTCGGTCTCGACCTTGTGTATTTGTATATGAAAAGGAGAATTAATTGCCACCTTCTAGGAGTAACGTTTATTAGGCTTTTGCGACGTGAACAGCCAACGAATAGCTGAGTCAAGCGAACAACAGGCTCGCGTTCATATAGAAACCTTAGCAAAATTAATACGGATAAGACGATTTGACGGACGAACACGATAGATTTTTCTCGTATTTCTTCGTGTGGTGCCATTTGTTGAACATGGTTACAGCCCTAAGAACTGCTGTAAAATCTGGTAAATAGTTTAAGCGTTGTTTTACGGCCTTTCAAGCTGGCTTTACAAGAAGGCAATACCTCTCCAACTTATTCAAAACCCTATCGATTCATCTTAGCTAAACATTCAAAGAGCGAGCCAAAAAGAGTTGCTTCACATAATTGATATGTTTCCGTTCAGAACTGCTTACGGACATTACCTTTGGTACAATGAGGGGCGCAATTTGAACAGAGCTGAGGCACAAAAATGAGAAAAATTGGAGGCAGGTGGAAAAGGGTAAAAAAGCTACTGCAGCACGCTGATCAAAACATGGCCTTCACTGAACTACTGCGACCATTTGCTTTGACTAGTGAACTCAATATTCCACCCAAAAAAACAAGCAACTCTACACTCACCTTACACGGGGTAGACAAAGTGTTAAAACCTACACAGTGCGGTAAAAATGGACGGTTTTGAAGTGTGCACCTCGATCTTGCCACTCCGAACGATTTTGTGTATACAAGAAGCAAATTTGGACCGTGACGGACCGTGACGTCATAAGACGCATTCACCTATCATCACGCATGCGTGAGTCACCTATCACGCATGCGTTTCGATAGTATATGTTTTCTTTTCGTTTCTTTCTTTATTTTTTCCCTCTTCTTCATTTCCCCCTAGCTTTCTATGCCCAAAGTGCATGAGTACATATTTCAAGATCAAGTACAATTTATTTCCAATGAACGTAATTTTAAACTTTCTAATGTCTTTGATTGAGCAGTTTCCATTTTCTTTCGATTCTTTTTTCTTTCTAGCCCCATATCTTCAAATTTATTGATAAATATTTGAAGATAAAATATAGTGCAATTTATGTTCAATTTACATTTAAACTTTACTTTACTTTACTTTACTTTACTTTACTTTACTTTACTTTACTTTACTTTACTTTACTTTACTTTACTTTACTTTACTTTACTTTACTTTACTTTACTTTACTTTACTTTACTTTACTTTACTTTACTTTACTTTACTTTACTTTACTTTACTTTACTTTACTAATTTTGATAATTTTCTGCCACACTGTTTAGTTTGAGAAATCGAGTTGGAATAAACTTCCGTTGGTGAACTACTGAAATAAATTAAAATTAACTAAAAAAAAACAACCTATATTCTCATTTTGGCGAATTTTTCTTTATTCCGCTGACAATTAGAAAAATTAGCACAACAACAATTTTGGAGAGGTAATGCCGTCTATTCTTCTCTGAATAATATTTTCTGACTGATAAATATTTAATATGTACTCATTAACTTCCTTATTTAAACTAAATAATTTGATTTCTTTTAGATGATCCAGAAGTATCTAATTAAAGCCGCTTTTTTATCGTAAAAATCAATCATTTGTCAAGTGATTATTTTTGTCAGTTTTGTTTTCGATTCTTGGGGTTGTGGACGTCGCCCATTTTACGTGGCATTAGTATTTCAATCACTGTTACTAGTTATGAATGTTCCCTAATTTTCAAAAATTTTATGCATTTCATAATTTATAACTTTTTCATAATTAATTTTATAAATTTTATAAATTTCTTGATTGCTTTATACTGACATTCCGAGGATAACTCGACGTCCGTTAAATTTATTTACTTAGAAAACGCGCTTTGTCACGTGTGCGCGTGCGCAAAAGTCAGTTATGGCGGGAAAATCATGACATGGTGACGGTCTTCGCTGAACAGTAAGGATTCGATGGTGATTTGTTTTCGTCTTTCTCTGCAATAATTGTCAATTCATGAAAACCAGCGCAGATCTGTTAATTCAGCTGCAGGGTAAAATCATTCTACTAAGTCCCGGCCCTGCTAAACAGAAGATGATTGGTTTCCAAGGTGATGTATAGGCCAGTCAAACCACGTGCCTTAATTATTATCGCCTTCGGTGTGTGTTTTAGCTTTGAATTATTTAATATTGGAAAACATGAGTTTTGATAATTCTTTATTCAAGTTAGCTACACGAAAAGAGAGCTAGTTAATAACTGACAAGAGACATCATTACTCCTCCTTAAATCCAACCACTATTATAAAATAAGTTCAGCAATAGTGATCTCCCTTGAAATAAATAACTAGGAATAATTGCGGCGGCCATTTTGGAGATTGGTTTGTCTGTGGCGAGGTTGGATTACCAAGGCAACGAAGGGTCAGTCATCGTAAAAATACCTTTCAGGCTTAGCCGTGTTACGATGTGTTACAAAATTACCGATTAGATATTTAAACATTCATTATAGTTTGATGCTTGCTTAATGAAATTGTCCGCGGTCATTACCTTGTTGCATGTTTCCCCTTAAAGCCCAGGAAATCCTCACGCAACATGACGCATGCATGACATGTTACAGTCATGTTAGTAATGCTATCGGGAACTGCATGAGTGAAAACATATCATTCATGTTAGAAATACCAAGATTGCATGACTCGCGTGACATATATCGATCTTTGCCTGATCTGCCATATGACGTAAGGGCCCTATTTATCTAGCCTTGGGCAATCGGTGTAAAAGTCTAAGATTTTTAGCTTGAGTAAAGTGAGCTTATTTTCAAATTTTCCTTGGAGGTTCAGACAGATTTTTATCAGATACCAGTCAAATGTATCCAAATATTGAGCGCGTCTAGCCTTTGGCCCTCAAATATATATTTTGTTTTATATTATGGTTTATTTTTGAAAAGAATGCTCTAAAAGGTCTCTTCCTTAAGGCAATTCCCTGAAAAGAAATTTTGCCAATAACTTTGTCCTGAAACTTCGCATGAACATTAATTATCTTATGGACATTTAAAAACTGCAATGAAAAGATGAGGTCACCATTCTCGTTTTTTTGCTAGATGCTCTCCAAATATGTCAATTTATGGGTTTTATAGTGAAATGCGGTAGCAACAGGAAGCTGTAATCAAAAACCTTTATTCACAGTTGAAAGAACTTTCATATAACAAAACGTACTTATATCTCGAAGTTTACTAAATAATCTATACTATTAAATCCATCAAAGTCATTGCATGACTAAGATTATTGAACTATTAGTGAAAAATGCAGGTATGTGCGCCTCTACGAACGTCCATATCAAACTTATTCCATACATTTATGAACATTTGCTCTTTTTAGCGCCTAGGCCTACGCGGACACATTTTAATGTACTGCGCATGCGAATCAATCCCATATATGGATTTTCAAAATGGCGGATACGACTCGTGTAAAACGTGAGTCAAAATTTCCAGTGAGGTATATGCAGGAATTTTCCTCGGATTTTGCTTCAAAGCAAAGAAAATCGTCAAAGAAAGACAATAATCTTTATGACGGGGTAGTAACTGAGGTAGATAAGTCAAAGAAGCGAATAAAAATCCACTATGTTGGGTATAGTACAAAGTATGACGAGTGGAAATCTTTTGGAGATGGAGCAAGCTTTCCCTTTGTTCGTCATGAAAAGCTGAATATGCCTTCCGCAGATTCAATTGGAGATAGACAAGAAATATTCCATGAACAATTATATCGGGAAATCAAGAGAAAATTGTTTTTTGGTCGAAGGGATGATCCAGCTGTACGCATAGAGCTTAGGATTGAGCCAGATGTGTTTGAAGGAGGACTTGCCACAGTAGTAAGAGGTATTAAAGAAAGACAAAAGACTATTTACAGGCTACCATCCAACAGACTCATTGACAATTTCCTTGGTAAAAAGTGGGATGAGCGCATTTTTAATGGTAATGGAGACTTTGCCTTTGTAATTAAAGGAACAATTCGCTACTGGCTTTCAAAATCTAATCCTATAGTAGGATATAAGTTAATTGGAGATCAATATGTGAAGTCTGAGATTGAAGAAAGAAATTTTATTGTATTTACATTTGTTCGTGGTGATGGAAATCGTTACAATTACAGTACATTTAGTTCATAATACTAGAAATGACTTGAGAAAAAGTATTTGATGAAACATAATTACATAATTATAGATAAGAATTAACAACAATAGAGTAAGTAAAAATACATTTCTTTGCCAATAATTAATAATTTTGGTATAAGATTATACTTAATATATACATATTTTTTTAGAAGCAATATAATAGTCTGAAGAAGCAATATTTTTTACTGTTGTTTTGATTGCAATATAGCTCTACATTGATGTTTTGATTTATATTAATGAAGATTCAGAACATCATTTTTGATACAAGGTATGTTTAAATATCTAGCACATTAACTGTTGCGTTAGAATGTTGATCATCACAGTGAATACCCTATACCCAGTGAATAACCTATTAAAAACTTTATTGTGCAATTAGGCATTTTTTTGTCCATACATTATTTACTCTCTCAAGATGTGCACAACAAGTTTGAAAGCCACAGTTTGCACATTTCTCAGTGCAAGTCTTAATATTATGGCAGCTTTTTGAGCAGTTTTTACATTGATATGTGGCTTTAACTTTCTCACAGCCTTCTGCTTCAAGGAAGTGAATTCTGTTTTTCTTTAAAAAGAGTTGTTTCAGAGCAGAAATACCTCTATGATTGGTAGATCTAAAATAATTTTTTGAAGCAGTGTCATTAAATTTTTCCATCCCTTGTTGTGTAAAATATGCGAGATTCTTGTACAGTGATAAGAACTCAGGAACATGGGCATACAGCGCATGCATATAGGGTGTCACATCTTTTGCCTGATACAAAGAGAGAAATAAGGAGAAGAAATTTCTGATTTTGCATTTCAGATTGATAATGCTCTCTTCAGATGAAAATGTAAGTTTGAGGTCCCCTATGATTTCTATGAAATCAATCCAGAGTTTTTCAAGATCATTACATTTGTCATAAAATGGAAGAAGTGTAGAAAAGTTAATATGCTGAAATAAAATAAGTTTTTCAGGGCCAGTTAGATATCTATATTCTAATTTTTTAGTATCTTTGTTGATTTTCCATGAAAATGATATTCCAATGTTGTTTAGAAAGGTTTCATAGCCTGTCATGTGCTTGTACTTATCCCTTTGAAATCCATTTGGAAATTTTTTTAGCTTGTCAACTGCATCCTGCCTTCTGAGTTCTCTAATCAGTAGCTCAATTAAATTATCTGATATTCTTAAGAATAAATGTAAGTTATCAATAATTACATGATCAATAGGAATAAAAGGGAAGAGAGGAACAGCTTTACAATTAAATTTTTTAGACTTGGCATGATTAGATATTTCATCAAGGGATCTTGCTCCTTGCTTTGAATCACTAATTGACCATGTTTTAGTAGTATCATGCCTTTCCATTCTTGGGCACTTGCACCATATGCATGCATGATCTTGGTTTGCCTTTCCCAACCCACAAACTAAAGCTAAAAATTTCCAATCCCCACCCAGAAAGTATTCTATGTTATATGTTATATTATTGACAGTAATTTCTTTTAATTTAGACATTTCATTCGTAAGATCAGAAAGGGGTATTCTTAAGTTATCATAATCTTCTTGTATTTTTATGACTGCTAGTATATAATTACCTTTCTCTCCCATAGCAATATCTTTTTCGTTTAAAATCGTATAAGTAATGTTTTCAAGTTTTAAAGTCCTTCCAACATTAGTCCCATCACCACTGATTTTGACCTGTATGGTATTTCCTTCCAGCAGTTCTCCCTGTTTCTGTAGCCTTTTTATTTGCTCTTCTAAACTCTTAGCAAATTCAATCTGAATACCTTCAGCATCACCAGGGGTTGGCCTCACTTCCCATTGACTATTCAATGCTTGCATCCTCTTTACCATTTTATATTGACATGGAATTTCCTTGGATTTTTGAGCAAGTTCATTCCATGCTTCATTGGAAAGATTGAATTTGTCTTTGATATATAACCAGGTATTCAGTTCATTGATGTCATCACTAGTCAATTCTTTTGTTGGGGCGTTAGTAAAATCTATATCTTGTTCGTTAGCTAGCTCAAAAGTCTCAAACATTCCGGTATCAGGATTAAAAACTTCAACTTTCGTAGCCATAAAATTATAAAGGCCAAGAAAGGATAGTGTTGTCTTGCATTGTTCTTTCAAACTAGATCTTATTCTTGTCCTTTGCTGTGGGGAGTATTCATTAAAAGTTTTATTTTTTTCTGGACCTCTCACTTTGTTTTGTTTTCTGGCAACTTTTAGCGCTATTGCTCTGAATTGTTTCTTATAATAGTTCCTTTGTTTTTCTGTTCTTTTTAAGGCGTCCGTGAGTTTTTCTTCAACGTGTAGTTTTTTAACCTTTTCTTGGACTAATGATTCTTCAAGTTTTCTTTTTGTTTTCCTTAATTCTCTATTTTCCTCTTTAAGTTTTCCAACATCTAACTCGTTGTAATATATTTTGAACCGATAGGTCTTTCCATTTTTCTACGAGTCTAAAATTTTCTTTGCCAACCTGCCACCGCCTTTTAACCGTGCTGCTTTAACTTTTGCTTGTAAATTGTAAATTTGAGTTTTGATCGCACTGATAATTCTGTTGTTGACGGTGATCCCTTTAAGACCCGATTCGTCCAGAACCTTTTCAACAATAGTCTTCAATGCCGACTCATAGCTTTCTCCACCATCGCGTTGTATTTTTTTCGACAATGTATAAATCAGAAAGCTGAAATTGTAAAATTACGAAACATATAATTAAAACTATAGTATTCCCGCGCATTTCCAGAAATCAATTCCAACGCTACTTACTTATTGATTTCGTGGAAAAAATGAGGAAATTCTGCTCCTTTCGAACCTCCTTCGGAAGATTGCTCTCCAAGTGCTTCGACAGCAGGGGCAGCGAAGAGAATCAGTACGAGAGAGGCAAGAAGTATAACATTCGAATTCATTTTGACCGCGTAAAATCCTTACGAATGTGGGTCTGTTTTACATCAAAATGCGGGTTTTTCCATATACTAATCAATTCAGCTGCTACCTTTTTGATTGGTTGATTTTGGAGCTATTTATAGGGGTTTTTGTGCATGTACGTGTGCTGAAATATGAGGAAAGCCATACAAACATTGACCTCACCGATGATCAAAAATTCCAAATTGACCGGGGTAAAAAATAATCTACGAGATCCAGAAAACTAAAAACATTGAAAGGAGATGTTATTCTATCGTTTTCCGTTGCTACCTTTTTCATATTGTTAGAAGAGATGAATATATCCAACAAAATGTACAAAAAAATGTTCAAAATTGTGTGTTTGACCGTGATTTAGGAGGGGGCGTGAGCGTCAGTTTCCTTTTGTTGACCTTTTGTTAAGCGTAAGTTTCATGTGAAAAATTGCACATGTCAACTATTCCCATCAAAGTGTTTCAAAATCTATCCAATGAACTTTCCTTCATATTTCGATTTATGGTGACGAGCATCGCATTTATCAAATATCTGAAATAAAAAATGGGGGTCACCATTCTCGTTTTTGATTTATCTTGAAAAAACATCTCAAATAGTCGAAAACTGACACTTTTCCGAGCGGAGTCTGAGGCGAGTCAGATAAAAATCGCAATTTCTCTACTCAAAATAGAGAAAAAAAGTGAAAATTGGTTTTGAACATGTTCCTTATTTAATTTCGGAAAGAAAAATGCCTAAACTTTGTTAGTTCCATGAAAAATGCGCAGTGCAAAACAAGGAAATTACGGCTTAAGAATAAAAAAAGTGAAATTTAATTTTCAATTAGCCATTGCGGACTGGGTCGAGTTGACATCGCAGTGCATTTTAGGGCTTTTTTAGGGGACGAAATGGACGTCATCTTGGAAATATGTACCCTTAAACAACCCCACAATGAACTGCAACGTCTACAGGACCCAGCGGTTTTTTCCTCGACCTCCGAATTGTTATTATAAAATAAATTAAATAGTACGCACGCTGTGATTGGTTGATAGCCATGTTTGCATGAGGATATGTAAACACAGTTGTGACGTCACAACTTTTGTGTCTTCGCGGTACAAGTTCAAAAATTAAAAATTTACAGTTTCTTTCGAGGGAAAAAACGCCCCCAAAAATGTATTTTGAAGACTAAGTTCCAAATTTTGACTTGTGTCAGGGCCACAGGCATAACCCTATGGTCTCATGCAGGTCTTTCTGATCGTAATATCATGACAATCCCTCGTTGGTCACCGCAAAGAGAATTCCCTCAGGAGCTACAACACACGTCCTCCGTCAGAACTGCTGCGGTTGTTCAGCGACGTGCTTTCTCATGATTTAAATGCACCGCTCGATAAAGAATACAAGTATTTCAAGGAAACAGTCAGCAGCTTCAAACTTTTTCCAGCGATAGCTCTTCAGCTCCACAAAATATCTTCTCGAGGCAAGACGAAACAATCAACTTCGCTGCCATGTTTTCTGGCTGTCAAATTGAGCAAAACCACGTTTCTTTCAACCGAGAATTCCATTCACAGTGACACTTGTTATCCACTATTGATCATTTTCGTAAAGATAATCAATTCTGAAATCTTTTATTAAGATTTCTATTCAATCTTTGGACATTTCTTCGTATTTGTTTTAAAGTTTTAGAATGATAAATGTTTAAAATAGCTAGCGATTTTTTCTTGCTTCACATTTGCCTCCTTGACGTTTATTACACAAAATTTGATTGGCTAACGATCGAAGTTCGTGATGTATGGAGAATTTGTATTTTGATATGAGAATCAAATTCAAATAAAGATTTATTTTCTTGCAAGTGGTAATGTTTTCCCTTAGTATTTATTTTATAAAAGCAATAGAAAACTTTTTTCTCTCTGTTTACATAGCCTGATAGCAACACTCGGGGGGTTGGGAGAATTCTCGACAGTTATGCAAACCCTCGACTACGTCTCGGGTTTGTATAACTGTCTCGAATTCTCCCAACCTCCCCTCGTGTTGCTATCAGGCTATGTAAACACGGAAAAAGTTTTCTATTGCTTAAATATAACCTCTTTATCTTTAACCCTAATGTTTTCCCATTTCAAACCACGAGTCATTTCCTAGAGTATCATTTCTTTGTTTAACAGTTAGCCCTGAGAAGACTGTCACGTGATCATGGATGCAACTCAAACAAAGAATGTATTATTCTCAAAAGAATGATACGTGGTCTGAGATGGGAAACATTACGCCCAAGGTAAAGCGGCATATTCGGATTTCCGTGACCTGAACAATTCTCTTGCTATATAATAAATCGCCGCCGGCGGGGAGAAATATCCTCATTTATTCTACAGCAGCAAGCGATTCCTTTGTGTAGGACAGAATATAAACATCTAGTGCTAGATTCATATATCCAATCGACTGGCTACATCTTTATAATCATAAGACGGGTACTATATTTAAGGAGGCTTATCCCAACCTTTTTCAGTCACTTTGTACTAAAATATTAGCCTGCGTTCAGCCGGTATAATCCCCTCGAAAAACCGTACGGTTATTTCTAGGAAATTATACCGGCTGAACCGAAGGCTAATATGGGCTTTATTTTCCTTTAATATTGTTCGCCTTTGCTTATTGATTTTTGAGTTCATCTGTTTAGTATTTTTTCAAATTGAAAATAAGAAATCGTGAATGACGCCCACCTCTCCCAGGACCAACAACACTTGCAAGCTAGTAAAAGTGGCTCTCATTTAATTGGATAAAATAGCGTGATAGGCCGTAAAATTTGAGGGATTGTCAACGATAATGTATTTTATTGGCTCCTTAGAAATAAGTTTACATTGGATTGTCTCTCGAGAACCTATTTCCCCTTTCCCCCATCAACCCAATATGTCATTCTATGATTTGATAACCGCCTTCAACAAAGCTTTAGAGCTATGACATTACCCCTCCCCATATCTTGTCATCGATGTCCTCATAAATCACGACCACCTAATTTGCGTGGAATCAAATTCGGAATCTTTCTCTAATTCTCGCCCTATTCGCTTGTATCTTCCATCTGAAAAACCACATATCTCTGAAGTGACAAAATCTTTACGATAAGACAAATTACCTTTTGAAAACTGTGGAGCATTTGGAAGTATAGCCTCAGGTGGCAACCAGTAAACAATGAAGAGACACAGGCGCCTGGGATAACTAGTCGAATCAACAGGTGTTATGATAATACTATATAACATCAATCACAGAAATATGGCGACTGCTACTATCATTATTTTGTCTAACAAATCCTTTCGCATAAAACATCAATGGTGTAATTCCTTGCTGATTTGTTTAGTATAACAAACTGCTTTTGGTTATTTTCAAAGACGTGTATACCGTTGTCTCTGTTTTTTGGCATAAAAACTCTCACAAAGCATAATAATTCCAGTATAATTATCCTATAGATAGAAGTTACGCCGGCCATCACGGTTGTTGCTACTACCATCAAGAAATTTTCAAACATGAGACATTAAAACCATCTCCTTTGTACTGAGAAACAAGTTCGAGTAATTTCTGTTTCTTCTGCAAGCTCCAAGATGATTCCAGTTCGTATATTGTGCACAGATTAAAGAGAAGACCGTCGTTTAGGTTCTTGGGTGGGTTGGACCAGATGATGCTCTCCAGGACCTGTAGGGCCTAAATAAAAGAATGTCATCAAAGTAAGTCCCCAGAGTATCCCATAACGATCGCTTTAAGTTCAAAAAAAAGTTTTCGTTCAAATACTTAGCTCCCTATAGAAGCGAGAAAAACAATATCCTCTATACAATACAATAACTTTATTCAACGTGGTCAAAAATACACTTAGCTCAATATATAGGATATTTTGCTAATTTGCAGGTACTGCCACAACAACTCTTTGATTTTCTCTTTTTTTTCTTATTTTCTTTTCTTTTCTTTTTTTTTTCTTTTCTGTTTTCTTTTCTCAAACTGTTTTCTACTTTCATTTACTTTCAATTAATTCCATCTTTTTTTGGTTCAGTTTTCCTTTTCAATCCCCTTATTTTCTTTTCCATTCTCTCCCTTTTTTCGGGCAGCCGGTCGCGAGCGGTTAAAGGAGTACATCTAAGAACAAGTCTCTTATCTCGTCTAGACGAATTACGAAAAGGCGGGAGTACCTCTGAGGTGCAGATCTCAAGTAGACGCGTAGATGCACTTTCCTTATCTAATAAACTAGCATGCTTTAAAAAAACACCCCAACTGTCCGACGATTGGACCTTGTACAAACATTGTTAGTCATCGTTAGTCATCTAATAAGGGTGAATGTAAGGTATAGGGAGAGTTAACTGACCTCTTTTAATTTCCCCAGAAAAAGTAAACAAACAGCAACGTTATTGGTGGCCTGTTGAGAAAAAATAAAGGTTAATTCCCCGAGCATGATCTATCAAGACGTTTATAAATATTTGTAAATAACCTTTAGTCTTTCTTTAGTTACAATCAGTTTTCGTAAAACATTATTATAGCTGACGAAAGTACGCCCGCTTCACAGACGCACTCGTGATTACAGCACGATAACCTTTCCATCGTACGATTTTCTTGTAACATCAACAGATTCCTAGCATTCCCAGCCACCATCACACCCACACCGCCACCAACACTTAAACACATCACATTGCTTTTAGATGATTTGCAAGGCAGAGAGTTTCTTTATCGTTTGGGCAAAAAGAGTGTACACATTTCGAGGGGTTGTTACATAAGGGTTATTTTCAGCGTCATGGAGAAAAAATGGACGAGTGCTTGACGACAATGAAGACGTCATGATGACGCTCAAGGGGATAAAAAGGTTGAGGTGACGACGGTTCAAAAAACCAAAAAGACGCGCAAACGGAATAATCTACGAGAAGCTGCGCATATTTTAGAGGGATCGATTACGTAGAGAATTGTAATGACGTTTGTGGTTTCTCTTTTAATAATCAGAGTCTTTATCGCGACCTATAAAAAGAATGAATTCCTTATATTCTTAACAAGGACCTTGGAGCACCATTGAATGTGCGTACGGGGGGAGGGGTGGGGTGGGTTGAAGGAACCCTTAAAAGGAACGCACTTTTAAGTGTTAAAACACGAAAAGATATTAGAAATTTGGTATCAAAAATAGAATTTGAATTTTGTACTTGAAAACCGAGACATTCAGCTAATATTACCACGACAAGAATAAACCAACAATAACTGAAACGTTCCGATTGTCGCCTATTTTAAAATCTTCGTATACCTCCAAAATGGGATCCCTGTGTAATGTATACCGCTGCTCGTAATGATGCAGGCTCAATCAACTTTACAAAGCTACAAAGACCGGCATAAAATTATATTTAACTCATAGGAAACCATTTTTCAAGTTGATAAGTATTGCATTATTGAAAAGCCGTCACAAACACTGCCGGCGAGTCATAGTCAAGATGGCTTAGTTCCGACAAGTTCTTGACACTAATCTGAGGTCTAAACGCATTTTTATGAATCTAGGAGGTTTTCTCATTACTTACATTGTGAACTTAAGCGACAAATTGTAGTTCAAAATTTATTGGAAGGTAAAATGCGTCATATGACAAGTTAGGTTTGACAATGACTGTCGCGTCTCTCTCGTGATTTGATGGTTTTCTCCTGTTTCCTTCCCTCAAAAGAAACAGCAACACTAAATTCCATCCCAATCTGTGAGTTAGCCGCCGTATCCTGAATTATATTGGCCCAGAGACTATTTCAAGATTCGATCGCGCCTTGAGTTAGCCGTACTCTGACTAATATGTTAGTCGTATATTGGACCAGAGGTTGTCTCAGGGTTCGATCCGTGAGTTAGCCAGCTCAGAGATTGTCTCAGGGCGTCGATAAAATTAATGTCTATAAGTCGTATGGTTAACGGAAGCATAGTCTATCTAAGAGACTAAAAAGCTGCCTTGTTAATAGGCTATCTCAGCAAAGATTCAAAACGTTTTTAAAAGAACCGTACGAATGTCTATGGCATTTTGAAACAAATATCTTCTATATAAAACTAAATCCCTTTATTTGAAGAAAAAATTGAAATTTCCCAAAAGCTTTTTAAAAAAGTCAACGGCTGTATTTAACAGTTGCTCAAGATAAAATAATGAATGTTTGAATAAAAGAAATACACAAAAAGGAAATGAAAACAGAAGACAAAAATCATACAAAATTTAAAATTCAACAGTGTATTTGATTTGATTTTATCTTTATTTGCCGCTTTTATCTGAAGTAGGCTCCTGGTGAGCAAACAAGATTGTCAGACTCAAAAGTCATAATTTTGGAATATCTTTCCCTCCATCATTTTATTCTTTTTTCTTTCTCTTTTAGCAAATTTTAAATTTTCAAACACGTTTTGAAACCTTTGGTGTTCATCTTTTGAGGCAAAAATAGTTCATTAATTTACAATGTAAAATCAATAACAAGTTATTATTACGTTTGAACACGTTTTGAAACCTTTGGTGTTCATCTCAGTTTGAGGCAAAAATAGTTCATTCATTTAAAATGTAGAATCAATAACAAGTTATTATTACGTTTTCCAACACGTTTTGAAACCTTTTGTGTTCATCTTTTGCTGCAAAAATACTGTTCATTAATTTAAAATGTAGAATCAATAACAAGTCGTTATGACATGAGTCCGGAGGCAACTGCAATCATGTGCAAACTGATGGCTCATTATTTTAACATGAAAACGAAAACCCAAAATGATTAATGTGGGGGAACAACGAAGTTGAATTTACTCAGTGCTAATTTAGCGTCTTTCTTGTTCTTGACTGACTTATTCACCGGCTAATGCTTAATTAAATATAAAAACTTGAAATTCTTAAACGCTTTTCTTCCTATTCTTTTTCAGTGTGTGTGTGCGAGTAGTATAGGGAATGGGGGTTCCAGCGCAATCTCAACACGGGGCAAGACCCGTGTCAAAAATCCACCTACGGACGACCCCCACTCCAAGTGTGGTTGAGGGCAACAGCGCACTTAAATATGTTAGTCTATATATGGAGTGCGAAGAATGTAAGAGAACTTTTAAGAAAGAAGCGGATTTGAAAAAGCATTTGAAAATGAAGACGAAGTGTATGAGCAGTTATGATTGTGGATGTGGTAAGAAGTTTGAGACTAAGGTTAAATTGTTTTGGCATTGTCAGGACTGTGAGTACGACTACGACGACCTAAAAAGTGCTTGGTATTAGGTATAAAATATTTCCTATTATATAGATGGAATCCCAAAGCAACTTCAGCACGGTGTCAATACCCGGTAACGGTGAGATTGACGTTAGACAGTTTTGGCGTCAGTCAGAAAGGAAGGTTAAAAGGACTCTCCGAAAAGGTATAGAAGAATTAGGAGCCCTGAAAGCGAGCATAATGGTAGAAGTAAGTTTGTCAAAAGACGAGGTAATGACGACAGCAATGTTGCGATCAAAGTCGTTAGTGATATTAGAATCCACGAATCTGGATAGGTCACTCAGTGAAGCCTTAGAAGCAATAATGGAGTCGCTGTCTAACTACACGAAAGAAGGATCGGGTTGGACAGTAGAGGAGGTTGAAGGAATAGAGATAAGTATAGCCAGGTACGTACCCATACGAGGGGGGAGTTACGTACCGCTACCAACGTGGGTAGAAAGGAAGAAGGCTATTGTAAACGTGAAGAATGAAGACAATCGATGCTTTATGTGGGCAATCAGGTCTGCACTGTATCCAGCAGAGAAGGATCCCTGTAGGACAAGTAAGTATCCCACAGATGATTTAGAGTGGGATGGTGTGGAATTTCCTATGCAGTTGATAGACATCCCCATATTTGAGGAAATAAACGATTTAGCAATTAACGTTTACGGAGTCAGAGAGCAGACGATAGTACCGTTAGTTCTGTCAAAAAGTAAAGGAGAGCGCGTACATTTATTCTACCACGGCGGACACTACTCATGGGTTAAACACATTAGCAGACTATTCTACAGACATACTAAGCACAAAGGCAAAAAGTACTTCTGTGACTGCTGCTTGCTGTCATTTACATCCTTAAATGCCCTAAAGAAACACGATGAGATCTGCCGCGGAGTCGAAGAAGTGGCGCAACGGATCCAGATGCCCACCAACAAAGAGCTTTCATACGCAAACCATCAAAAGCAGATGCAAGTGCCTTACGTGATATATGCAGACTTCGAAGCGTTGATAACTAAGGAAGAGCAGAAACGTGGTGCCACGAATAAGGTAGGATTACACGAGATCTGCTCCTTTGGTTACATAGTAGTCAGATCAGACGGTAAAGCAAACCCTCCTGTGATTTACCGAGGTAAGAACGCAGCTAATGAGTTTCTAGAAGCATTGCGAGAAGAGGAGGGGGAGATAAGAGAACAATTAAGACGTCCAAAGAAGATGGAATTTACCAAAGAGAACCAGGAGGCTTTTAACAAGGCAAAAAAATGCCACATTTGCCAACATACGCTTCTTCAGTTTGGAAGACGAGCCAAGAAAGCGTGGGATGAAGATGGAAAGTATCTAGGAGAAGCTCATTTTAAATGCGGGAAGTATGCTAAGAAAGGTGAGAAGCCGGGAAAGCCCTCCACGCACTGCATTCACTGCCACAAAGCATTTGTTGAGGATTTCTATGTGGATAAGGTTAGGGATCACTGCCACATCACTGGTAAATACAGAGGAGCGGCTCATTGGAAATGCAATATAAACTTCAAAGTAAATCCAGACATGGAGATTCCGGTGTTCTTTCACAACCTCCGCGGTTACGACTCCCATTTGCTACTACAAGGAACAGACGGCTCCGACGTCAAATGCATACCCAACAACAAAGAGCGCTACATGTCCGTAACTGTGGGTAAGCTAAAGTTCTTAGATTCGCAGCAGTTTATGGCGGACTCCTTAGCAAACCTCGTAAAGTATAACACCAACTTTCCCATTTCCAGTCAATATGGCGCGGAAAGGAAAGGAGTCTACCCATATGAATACATGGATTCCTGGGATCGATTCAAAGAGTCCCTACCACCCAAAGATCGCTTCTACAGCACCCTAAACGAGTCCGGTATAAAGGATGAGGAGTACCAGCATGCGTTAGACGTGTGGGAAAAGTACTCCTGTGAGAACATGGGGGACTACCACGACATCTACCTAAGGTCTGACGTAGTGCTGCTTGCAGATGTTTTCCAAAGCTTCAGAAAGATGGCTATGGAATATTACGGATTGGATCCCGCTAATTTCTACACGGCTCCTGGGCTCAGCTGGAGTGCTTTGTTAAAGAAGACAAATGCGCAGTTGGATCTCCTAACGGAGTACGACATGTATCGGTTTATGGAAGACGGTATTCGTGGCGGCGTATGCGGACCCAGCCGACGTTACGCCCGCGCAAACAACCCCTTAGTAGAGCACGACCCAGAGAAACCAACCACATACATTTACTACCTGGATGCGAATAACCTTTATGGTTGGGCAATGTCACAGTACCTACCTGTGAGAGACTTCGAATGGGATCCAGTGAAGCCGATAGACTTCTACATGCAGGTAGGAAAGGAGGAAGACAAGGGTTACGTTTTAGAAGTGGATCTGGAGTACCCAGAGCGCCTGCACGACGAACACAATGAGTTCCCCTTAGCACCAGAAGCGATAGAGATACCATTTAAGCAGCTAAGTCCGCTGCAAAAGCAAATGTGTCCTGGTTACAAACCGTACAGGAAACTAACTATGAACCTGATGGATAAGAAGAAGTATGTGGTACATTACCGCAACCTGCAGTTCTACGTGCGACACGGAATGCGCGTAGAGAAGATCCACAGAGTTCTAAAATTCACGCAGGAACCCTGGATGCGCCCCTACATTGACTTTAACACGCAAAAGCGTACCGCAGCGAAAAATGACTTCGAGAAAAACCTCTTCAAACTGATGAACAACAGCGTGTTCGGAAAGACAATGGAGAACATCCGCAAGCGCGTAAGCGTAAAAATAGTCAGCACCAAAGAGGAAGCAGAAGCATACGTGTCACAGCCAGGCTTCGTTAGATACGTAGAAATGCTGAACTTCTACGTGATTCACATGAAAAGGGCAAACCTCTTACTAAACAAGCCCGTTTACACAGGCTTTACGGTGCTGGATCTATCGAAGCTGCTTATGTATGAGTTCTACTACGATAAGCTTAAGCCAAAGTACGGAGACCGCTGTCGCCTCCTGTACACAGACACCGACTCCCTAATTCTAGAAGTGCAAACGGAAGACGTTTACAAAGACTGCCTCCCCGACATAGACGAGTACGACACCAGCGGTTACCCGAAGGAGCACTTCCTTTACTCTGCGAAGAATAAGAAGGTAATTGGGAAGATGAAAGACGAAATGTTAGGAAAACCCATAGTAGAGTACGTGGGTCTGAAACCAAAGATGTACAGCGTGCTAAAGTTAGACGGCGTAGAAAAGAAAGCTAAAGGCGTAAAAAAGTACGTGGTTAAGAAGGACATTACGCACGAGTCCTACCTCAACGTATTACGAACACGCAAGGAACAGCGGCATAAGATGAACAGCCTGCGCAGCTATGGTCATCAGATACATAACGTCACGCAGGAGAAGGTGTCGCTGTCTGCATTTGACGGTAAGCGATGGATGTGTGATGACGGAGTGCATACGATAGCATTCGGACATCACACGATAAGCAGTTCTTCCATGACGAACCCACGTGTGGGGCCATCGTGAAGATAATACAAGATGGGCTGACCCTTCTTAGCTATTACGCTTCGGATCTGGTAAGTTTCCAAAGACCAATTAGGATCCGTAGCTCTTTTGGATCCTCCTTCTAATTCACCCGGTCCGTAGAGATATCGGACTGTGACATTACCTAATTTTTTTTCATGGGGGAAGACCGCCCTCGAACTTCTGACGAAGGACTTGTGTTCCACGTGTTTCTTTTTTATGGCATCCCTGGGTTTCATTCCCGTAGCCCTGGCCGCCTCGTTGTTCAAAGCCGCGACGACCTGGGGGAGCCGCTGTGTCCATTCCCTGTTGCGTTTGGAGGGATCTTCCAGCTCTTTCCAATACTGGTACCCAAAGAGACGCTCGGCCAAGGTTTTATTGAATCTTTCGACGATGCTCTGACCCCTGTGGTACTCTGCTTCGGCTCTCCTAATCTTAGTGCTGTGGTCTTTCAGGGTCTTAGTAACCACGCCCATAAACTCTGTCCCCGCATCCACTTGCAGCAGCTTAGGCCATTTCAAGACGCGCTTATAAATCCTACCTAGGGCTTCTGCGACTTCCCCAGAATCCTTGCTGGTTATGGGTTCGGCGTCCTTGTATCTGCTTGCGATATCGACTACGGTCAAAGCGTACCTATAGGTCTTTTTTCTCACCTTATCGTGCGGCAAGAAAAGCAAATCCGCCTGATGAACTTCATTGGGGGCATTTACGGTAAAGCTGGGCCTGGGAATGTACTTCGGCACGGGAAGATAAACCTGCCAGATGGTTTGTTTTTTCAACCAGTTCTTAGCCGTTTCTTCTGATACCCTGGCCGCGGTCGCGAGTTTCTTGATGGCCGACGCTCCTTTCCAATAGCCTTCAGGCCCATAGTAAATCCTCTTGAGTTTATCTTCTACGCGGCCCATTATATGAATTTGATTCAAGCGAAGGATAGGACAAGATTGATCTTGCGTCCGTTAAAATCCACCGTCTTTCCGTCCACCTTAATGGTGATGTTTATGCTTTCTACCAAATTAGACAAGTCATAGCTCAAAGAAATGGGAGTGTATTCTACCAGGTCAAATGGATTACCTTTGGGTAGAAACTTGGACATAAGAGAAGACTTTTCTCCATTGTTGTAACTATGGACTAAATCGCAATAGACTTCGTAAGAGGATGCGACTTTCCATTTCACAGGTATGGCTGTGTTGGTAATTGTCTTGCCCGAGGCACATAATAAAGATCCCAATGGGTCAGACTTTCCAAAAGTCATTGAATAATTTGACATATTATGTTTGAGGGTCATTTCGTGCGGCAATCCTGTGGTGAGAGTATAACCGTGTTTTGCTAATTCCTTGGCCAGTGTGATTGGCGTATAATGTCCATCGGGCAGCAATACGGCTTGATAGTTAGATCCTCCTGTATGCTCAGTGACTATGCCCCTAATCAGGTTATACCAAGAATTGTACAAAGAGCAACTAACCAGCCGGACCTTATGGGCTTTGATGGGAGGATTCAAGTAAGTGGTAAAGTCATTCTTGTCGCTTTCCAAAAAGACGATCATTATATTAGATACGCCAAAGCTACGCCTCCCGCCAGCCCTGCGACTCCTACAAAGACCAATTCATTGTCTTTTTGTTTCTTAGAAGGCTGGTAGTAATTCTTGAACTGAGGCTTTCTTAACCCCGTTAATGCCGCGGGGTGCGCCTGCGCATAGAGCTTAAAGGCGTAGTCTGTGTTTTCGAAGTTCTTATCCGCCTGCATTTTGTCTTGGTAGTTCTTGTCCAACCAATCCCTGTAAGCTTGTCTTTTTTCATTCCAAGCTGCCACGTCCCGCTGATATTTCTCCAGCGCTAAATCATGCCTTTTCCTTTCGGCGGCCAAATCTCCGCTGCGATCACCTCTAACTAATCTATCCAAATACTGACCACCATAATTAGCTCCAGTGAATGCTAAAGCTGCAATAACTCCACCTGCGACCACGCTAGCCATTTATATTAGACGCAAGCAAAGCTTACGTCGTCGGCAGGTACTTTTCCTTCCGTAGGTAATCCTTTACCATGATAGCCCCGCCTACGGCAGCGGTCATCTTAGCAAAATTAGCGAAGCTCTTACTTGGGTCTTCAGTAAAGTCTTCTTTGAGCACTTTCTTACCTACCCAACCAATACCCGCAACGATGGAAGTAATAATAGCTGCTTCTTCAACAGTTTTCAACAACGCGGTCGACATTATATTACAAAGCGAGAAGGAAAATCTAGGTCGCCACGGCACGTGGTGATAAATTTACTCCATTTCAGGGATCTTACTTTTTCTAACAGCCGGCTCCACAGGTGCGTGATATGTTGGTGGTTCTACTTTTGGCTTCGTAGCCCGCCATTGTAAGTAAAGGCTGCCTGCTGCTATAGCAACTCCTAACGCGCCGATGACGTACCCAGGATTCCAAAAGGATTCCTCTTCTTTTTCCTCCACCTTTTCCTCCTTTTTTGCCTTGTTCTTTTTATTCATCTCCGCGAGCTTCTTTCCGGCAGCGACTCTGCCTGGAGATTTAGCCTTGGTAATCTTGGTATCTTCTACGGGTGGTTGTTCTTCGGTGCCACTCATCTTATATTAAGGGACTTGAAGGACTTGACAAGTAACTTGATGACGACTTGACAATGACTTGGCAATGACTTGACAACGACTTGACTAAGTACTTGAGGTGACTTGACAACGACTTGACAATGACTTGGCAATGACTTGACAACGACTTGACTAAGTACTTGAGGCGACTTGATCAGGTACCTCAGCAAGTGCCGCCTGGAAGACCTTTTCGACTTCTCTATCCTTCTTGAAGTCCTTCCAAGAGGCACCAAAGGTGCCCGCAAGTTCCTTCAAGTCGACATGCTGAGCTACGTGAAGTGCCGCAGAGGCGACTGCCATTAACTTACCGCACTTCAAAGACAACCACCCGCAGGTTATCTTAAGTTCTTGGGCGATGACATAGTCCTCGCTTATGTCCTTCCGCAGTTGCTCCACGTCGTCTATGGGCAGTGCAAGTCCAAGCAATTTAGTCGCAAGTCGGATAGCGGAGTCTGCTACGGCGTCCGTGGTCTTACTTGCAAGGGCGGCCTCATACCTCTTATGGAACTTCTTGACTTCCTCTTCTGACAACTTATTAACTTGCTCATGGGTAAGTTCCTTGCCTATCATTTCTTTACACTTCCCCGAAGACACAAGGATGTTGAGTTGTTCCTTAAGGTTACTTTCGTCTAACTGCGCGGGGACTTCATCTAAGAGCTGCTCAATGTCCATATATGTTAATGGAATACGGAAACCTCAAAGAGAAGATCATCTTGGAATGTTGGTGCGTTTTTAAATGCCGCATGTATTCGTGTAACTGTTCCTTGCTTATCTCACCGCCGTAGTCGCTTAAGATGGTTTCCAGGTCAGACTTACTTGGAGTATAAAATACTACGAGAGAGCCTATGTTTTCCCTGAAGGGCTTAGAGACACTGGTAAGCTGCTGGGAAAGCAACCAAACGCTGATATTGTCGTGTCTACCGCTGAAGGCGAGCTTAACGAGCTCGGAGGTGCGCTTTTTTACGTCGTCCCCGCAGGCAATGTCATCCAGTATGAGTAAAGTCTGTGTATCTTTAGGGAATTGCTTATGCCAGAACTTCAAATGGCTGGATAACTCGTTAGGGTCTAAGATATCTACGAAGAAGTCGTCATCTTTCACTCCTATGCCCGTCCAGGTGCGGTTATTCACGTAGGTGGGGCAGAGCAGCACGATGTAGTCGAAGCGGTATCTAAAGGGTCCTAATAGCTGCTCCACGACGAACTGGGTCTTTCCGCAGCCGGTGGGTCCTACTATCAGAGCGTTACAAGGCATGTGATCTGGGTTCATTTATATTTTAGAAAATCACAGGGATTTTCACTAGATATATAGATGGAGCCAGTGGAAGCAGTGCAAAGAATTGTCGCCGACGCAAAAGATAAAAGAGACACCATAGAAATGCAAAGGGAGGAGATCGATCGGCTGAAAGAGCGCGTGCAGGAATTGTACGATGAAATGTGCGGTCTGAAGCGCGCAGAACGGTTTGGTGCGCTGATAACTATGGCAACGTGGGCTAAGGAGTCCGTTAAGGACTTCATGCGATATCCCCTGTAGAATGTTAACAATAAGGTTAAATCTTTGTTAAGGATGCCTGGAAACTATTTCAAAGAGTGTCTCAGAATGTTGACGTTTAGGTTAAATCTTTGTTAAGGATGCCTGGAAACTATTTCAAAGAGTGTCTCAGAATGTTGACGTTTAGGTTAAATCTTTGTTAAGGATGTTAAATGGAGGCTAAGATATTGTTAAGTATATATGGACTGCTTGTTGTGTAAGAAGGTGTTCAGCACCAAACAAAGACTTCAATACCACGTTCGTCGCGGCGTTTGTACAAAGAAACCCCTTAGCCGCGCTTGTAAGGATTGCGGTAAGGAATTCAGCACCGTTCAAAAGATGCAACAACATCAGGATAAACGCATTTGTGGGAATAAGGAATTCCACAACCCCTTCGAAATGCAGCAGCATCTGAAAAGGGGCGTCTGTAATCGAACCAGACAGTGTAGTTTCTGTAATAAGATACTTAGTAGTCGTCAACGTTTACAGACGCACCGGAGAACGCATGATTATAGGTTTCTCTCCCGCGCTTACGACTTGGAAGGCGTGGATTGCTACCAATGTGCGGATTTGATGTGTCGCTGCCCGCATAAAGAGGATTACTTAAGGAATCGCATAGATTACCATAAGAAGATAGTCCGTACTTTCCCCTCTTTCGAACGCGCCGAAGGCGTTCCGTGGACTAAAAGGGAGTATTGGAGGCAAGAGTGCGATCGTTGTGGTTGTGTTAGAGAAGAGGAACATATCTTCAACTGTCTTAACAAAGATTTAACCTAAACGTCAACATTCTGAGACACTTTTGAAATAGTTTCCGGGGTGTCTTAACAAAGATTTAACCTAAACATCAACATTCTGAGACACTCTTTGAAATAGTTTCCAGGGTGTCTTAACAAAGATTTAACCTAAACGTCAACATTCTGAGACACTCTTTGAAATAGTTTCCACACATACTTAACAAAGATTTAACCTTATTGTTAACATTCTGGGACACTTTTGAAATAGCATTTCTTGGGGCCTTTAATAGTAAGGTAGGGTTTGCGCAAAGAGTCTCAAATCCCATCCTTATTTTTATTCATTAATAATAATAAATAAAAATAAAGACCCCTTTTAAGGGCGCTTGCATAATCTAATAATAATAAATAAAGATAAGAACCCCTTTTAAAGGTATATGCTAGCCTACGCAGCCGCCTTCTTAGGAGGATTCCTAATCGCCCTTTCAATATATGGACTGTATTACTTGCGAACTACCTGCCGACTGCATTACCCCTTGTAAGCCGCCGATACCCAAGCCGCGTAAAAAATACACCTGCCTTCATTGCGACAGGGTATTCTCCGAAGGATCCTTTGTGGGGCATTGGTGCTCCGCGGATCCTAAAGCGCAGCGGACTTTAGCAGACGCGCTTAACTACAAAGAGGAGATGGAGTGACTGTTCTTTCAATGTCAAACTTCCATCGGCCATTTACCTTACCATAGCTGCGTAAGTGGGTGAATTCCTCGCCCTGAATTACGTACCGCACGCAATCCGGCGCCCAAAGGGAATATTCCTTGCCTTCTAAGTCTTTGAGGACTAACCGTAAACGGTCGATGTCTTCGAAGACGACGTAATTTTTTATTTCGTATGCTTTACCGTGGGCAAGATCACGCCAGTGAGTCAAGCTGAGCTTCATTATACCTATGGAATATCTTTAGGTGCGTTTTCAAAGTGGCGTAGGACTTAAACCGCTTTACACAGCCCTTACAGGGAATACGAATGCCATCCGCGTAATCCATCAGGGCACGGCAGATAATGTCGTAATCGTTGCTAACCATAGTTAGGTAACCATTTACATCAAGCTGCGAGATTTTCTTAGATTGCTTCGCGGATAAGACGCCGTTTCCTTTTGGGGTTTTCAACTCAATACACAACCCGCGGTATTTCTTGTGGGCGTTAAGGATTAAAAGGTCTGGCTGGCCGGCTTGGTAGCCTTTTCGCCAGCATGTTATGCGCTTGCTGTCAGAATCCTGCAGCTCGCCAAGGCCTGGTGCTATGATGAATTCAGGGTAAAACCTACGCATGTAATCGACTACCTTTGCATGCAGGTCAGCTTCATTTTCTATCTTAAAAACTAATTTATTCGGGCTGTCGAAGCGTTTGTCCATCGCATATTTACCCGTCTTTCTCAACGCGGGTAGGACTTCTTCGAGGACCCAATCTTGGAATTCTTCTGCCTTTGCCATCTTCGAGGAGAATATCAACTGATACAACCCGGATTCGTTCACATACAGGGAATGTGGGTGTGAATTGGAAGGGAGGCGATTCACCTCCATTCTAAGTTCGCTAAGCCTTACCTTGTATTTATCGCGAACGTGCACCTTAATCGCATCTTTTGGGCGCTCGTAACCCAATGCGGCCGCTACTTCCTTTGCTTTGAAGTACAATTTATCGCCTTGCACGACTTGCAGTTTCGTACCGTTGCTTTCAAATACGCGAAGCATTGTATATTCAAGAAATATTTTAACATTGACGACTTCATTCCTCAGCCGTCCTAGTAGGCAACGCTTTTCAATTGGTTCATTTCTACGCTTAACTGCGCGTCAGACACGACGAAGACGTAGCAGTTTATTTTATCACCGTCGCCCGCGGAGGCATTCTTGGTGCGTTTGATCTCCAATGTTATGCCATCCTGCGTATTTACTAGACGGAGGCCTTGACCATGTAGGTCTTCGTCGTTAATGGTGCGCATGTCAATCCACAGCGCATATTTGTCCTTAAAGAATTCCTCAGGGCTAATTTGGTCGCCAAACTTGCGCATGGCCTCTCTGTACACGTCTGCGGGCTTTATCCCCTGGGAGTAGACCTTGTTTGGAACGCCGTTGATATTCACGCCGACGTTAGTAATGTTGGGGTTGTGAAAGGCCTCGGAGTCGCGCTTACCGGCTTCGTAGGGTTTGGCAAACACCAGCATCAACCCCGTGAGACTTCTTCGGGGGAGGTTAATGCTTTGGTTGATAACCTCATCCGTCTTATCCAGGAAGCTGAACGTCTTATACATCACTACGTGGTCGTAAAGGAATGCCTTGCCGGAGCTGTATTCCATGCCAGCGCTACGGGCCAGCTCTTCGCTGTATACCGTTTCGTACTGTAGCTCTAAGTTGGTAATAGAGTATGGGGTTGTTGTGGTAAGTGCAGTGCTTAGCCCACCAATGATGTTATTAGCATCTGCTAAAGTTACTTCAAACTGTAGCTCGGATAACTGTCTTGGGTAATACACACCGTGATTCGTGATTACTTCAAAGTCCAGTGGTATGACATACTTACTACCATAGGCGGTCTTTATTCGCTTTGCGTCTGCCACTGCGGTTTCTCCGCTGCCGTCAGTAGGTTGCGTTTTCGTAGGTGTGCGGACCTTACGTAGAATGACACTGCCAATTCCTTGTTCTATCCTTTGCGCGCGGTCAAAGGCCGTCAACCATAAGTCTTTGTACGTGGTATACAGATCGTACCTATTTAAGTCCAGCAAGGATTCCCCGGCGAACTTTACGCGCATCTTAGAAACGATGTTGCGACCCACGTTGTTAACGATAATCCTTTCATCTGTGGGGCTTGACTGCACCGCTAGGTCAAACCTTAGCGCCAGGGTGCCAGGAACTAAGACTAGGTTATCTGTTAGGCGGGGCACGCCTACGTACAGCGTTTCCCCTGGCTTTGCGCTACTGGGGGTAAAGGTGACCCGGTGAAAGGTGCGTTCTGCTTTCAGCCCGCCAACCTGCTTAGGTAATACGTTGGGATTTAACTTTGAGCTTATCATATATAATGGAAGTAGAAGGAACGGATTTTGACCCCCTTACCGAAGAAGGCCAAGTCGATATTAACGATGAAGAATACGACGCATGGATTAAGGACGCGGATACCAAGCCCCTAGTCTACGACATGGCCTTGATAAGCAAGTATGGCAATAGGTGGAAAAGCTTCAAGGCAGCCTTGAATCGCATGTGGCAATCAAGGAACCGCGGCAGCCCCGTCCCCGAGTACTTGGAACTTCAAAACACAGACGAAGCAGCCGCGCGGGAAACCGTAGAGTGGGCAATGCAAGAGCTAACGCAGCGCTACGACAACTTTGATGCTGACGACGTAAAGCTTACGGAAAAGGGAAACAAAGTCCTCATAAGCGTCCAAGACTTAAGATTTCCCGACAAAGACCGCTGGACAAAACCGCAACCCCTCTTTGATGAGGAGGGCAACGTTAGGGGCGACGTCTCAAGATTAAAAGGCTTTCAGCAGGCTACTAGGAGCATGTTAGAAAGGTTGCAAACCCTGAATGAAAAGGTTGCGCTAGAAAGGCGCGCTATCGAACTGCAAAAGGCGCTGGAAGAAAAAGAGGCGGCGTACGAAAAGCAAAGTCGACTACTTGCTAATGCTGAGAAGAAGTTTAGTCAACGAGACGTAAGAATGGAAGAAATGACGAAACACTTAGATCAGGCTTTACGTGATCGGGATAAAGCAGAAAGGGAGTTGGAGGAGGCTAAGAAATCACATGCTCCGACGGCGGCGTTAGAAAAAACGCTAAAGGAAAGGGAGTCAAGCTATAAAAAACAATTGTTGCGGCTGGGTCAAAGTAAAGACGAAAGCATACTGCAAATTAAACGAGAAGCCGAAAAGGCTTTAGATGAAAGGGATACAGCTCGACAGGCTTTTCGCCTTGCTCTGCAGGACCTAAACATGAGTCAGGAGGAAGTTAGGAAATTACAAACCACCATAGAGGGTTCTTTGGTGGAGCGGCGGCAGTTAGTTGCTGAAATCAACATTAAAGAAGAGCAAATCCAGCAAAAAACTCAGGCCATCGAAGACCTGGAAAAAAACATATCCGAAAAGCAGGAAATAATTGCGGACCTAACTCGTCCCGAAGAAGAAAGGGAGGCTGCCCAAAGGGAATTAGAAGCCCTTCAGGAGAGAGTTGCGGAATTACAGGCGCAAAAGGACAACCTGGAAAAGGAGCTGGGGCTTACCACCAAGGAAAAGGTAAAAAGAGCTCTGGTGAAGTATGGTATTCCGCTGGCATTTGCGGTTGCTATTTCGAGCGTAGTAGGAGTCATCCTATCCACGCTTAAGGCTACGGGCGCGGGCGTAAAGAAATTAGGCAGTGGGCTGACGGACTTGGGAAAAAAGATGGCAGCCGGTCTTCCTGGGCTGCTGGGTAGCGTTCTTGGCCTGGCGCTTAGGGCCGGCGGCGAACTGTTAAAGTTCGTGGGGAATAACATTTGGATCTTGGTCGTAGCTATTGGAGTGGTACTCCTGAAGAAGATGAAGGGTTAATCTTATCCTTGTATGTTATGTCGGGCTTATCGTCGTCGGGCGCCCGAGGCGTCCTCGACTGGGGATAAGTAAAGATAGTATTCGCGCCGCCTTGATAATGCGGAACTAGCGGCAGCACGCTCATGGTGCTAATGGGCTTATGATTCCAAGTGGCATCCGTCGAAGGGGCATCAGTCGGGGCGGCATTTATCCGAACGCGACCCAGCTTCCCGGCATCGGCGCCCGACGTAATCTTATCACTGGGGCGAATCTGTAACTTCGCATATTGACAATTAGCTATCATGTGAAAAGTTACGGGCGTCAAATCTTCTGGGGTACTTCCGTTGGCCTCAAATGAGAAATGAACTGGGTTCCTATTGTTGTCTTTTTTTCTGTAAGGCTGTAATGGTCGGTTACTCTCATCAACGATCCTAAACCCAACATTACACGACCACCCCGTCGAAGTACTAATAGTACACATGATTAATCCCAGGCCTCCAACCTTTACCCACAGCCCGGTATCAAACCATTTATCATTCACGTAGTCCTTCTCCTCCAAGTAATGAAGGAACCAATCTTCCTTCGCATGTGGATTCATATACTTCAGCAAACATAGTTTGCTTCTAGAGACTAAGCACCGTAAGAGTGCTGATGCTCTTGTGATTATAAACGTAATCTCTTTGATCCTCTATGCTATTTACCGTGACCTTTCCCGTATCGTCTACGCGTATTTGCAGCTTTACCTTCCCGTGGCAATCGGCAACCATGCGTAAAGTCCAAACGGAATGATTTTCAAGGCTGCTGGGGTTGGGCTCTACGGAAAAATGCGCAGGCACCCTGTTGTTTGTCTTACTTCTCATAGGCTGCAGTACGCCATTGTCATCGCAGAACCTAAAGCCCACGTTGGCATGGCTGCTCGTGCCAATGCAAATACTACAAAGGATCAATTTCTTTCCTGAGTAATTCAAATTCACGGACATGCCCGTGACATCAACCCAAGATGCCTGGTTGTATTTTTTCTCGCCTGTGTAAGTCGTATAAACACAATCTACTCCAGCTACGTAGGGGTTGTTCATCGCCATATATAATAGCTCAGACCAACACCCGCGGTGGCTAAGCCGGCTTTTAGTAAGTTATGGTCATATTCCTCAGGTATCGCAGGCAAAACCTTCTTCTTTACGTTCTTTGGTGCGGGCTTTTCTACGTGCTCCTTCTTAGGCTTCTCCACGAAATGGGGGATGCTTCTAAGAGTGTCAGAGTTCACGTCGTTCGCCCCAAACATCATATCCTTAGTAGCTCGCTGCAGCTTATTGTTGTAACCCACGACGGAATTGGCGTTGATAACCAAATTACTTGGCATCAACCAACAACCAGGCGACAAAGCGTAATCCAGTCGCACTTTAGACTGCTGCACTGCAAGTTGATATCTCTGCACCGACTTAGAGATCTCATTCTCAATAACAGCGCTTTCGAAGAGGACAAGGAATACTTGTTGCGTTTCCTGCGACGCACCGGAGGCATCTACGATGGGGCTGCGAGTGCTAACCTGGGCCCCTAGAATGCAGTAAACAAAGGCTTCGATGCTTCGATTAATCCTTGCGAGATTCTTTAGACCAATGCCCTTTGCGGCAAAGAAAGGCGCCCAAGGATATTTCTCTTTGCTTTCTATGAAGTAAATCAAGTCACCTTTTGACGCTTTACCCCCTAAGTCGGAGAATTCCCATCTGCTAGGATACCCCATACCCGGAGTTTCTATGCTGGCGCCAACATACGAAGCATAGGTGTAAGTCTCTCCTAAACCATGGGCGGCACCCTCTTTGTTGCGAAAATCATGGTTGGTAAGCTTAAACTCATTCCTTAATCGCTCCCATGCGACTTTGTCATATTTGTTATCCTTCGGCTTAAAGATAGTGTCACTAGGAAGCGGTGCTCCTAACTCAAACAATATCCTACGAATAGTAAAAGCAACATGAAATCGCAGGAAAGGAATATGGAACATGTCCGCGGCTATACCGCATCCTTTAGTAGCAGCCCAGACAGCAAAGTTTAACTGCTGCGGCCAATACCGCATGTTGGGACCTGATAACCATTCTCTGGATTCTTTCCCTGAGGTATGTTTCATGGCAGTTTCTCTAAAGATGTCTCTGACTTTTATTTTGAAAGTCGTAGAACCCACGGGGATTTCTAAGGAGGTAACCATCTTAGCAAAGTCATTTGCGCCGCCTTTGTTATCGTAAAATGGGTAATCCTCCGTTGCCGGTAATAAATTCTCTGGAAAATTAGGCTGCCTTTCTTTATGCTCGGGTTTTGGGTTCTTTGGCTCCAAGTCCGCATTGCTGTACATTCTGGAGCCTTCATAGTAAATCCCATCGGGTCTTCTTTCGAACTTACTAGGGTCTGCATGCGGAAACATCTTCCTAAATGCTCTCCAGTTGGCATAATCCCTGTTGTCGTGATGTGGCTGCTCCTCAATATCATTCCCAAAAGCGTCGTACATTAGTATATATAATGGATGTTATACCATCAGCACCTCCACTTTATCCTGATTTACCTAGGGAGGGACCTAACGAATTAAACGCTGAAAACTTTAGGCTCAACAAAGCGAACTTAATCCTGGCTTACTTGGAAGGGCAGGCAAAACACTATGAAAAAGTTAGAAAAAAGTACGTTAGAGCCCGGAGTACGCTACATAAGATTGCGATAACTTCAGGATCCATATCTGTTGTGTTAACGGGCTCTGGCGTTGCTACTTCGCTTACTGGGCCGGGAATAATCGTTGGAGTTCCTTTGGCCGGCGTTGGGGCAACCTCTGGTATTATTTCTGCTGTTGCTACGGGTATTATGAAAAAGCTATCCACGAAAATATCCAAGCATGACACGACAATAGCTCTGTCTAGGGCTAAAGTAAATACTATTACCGACCTTGTCTCAAAGGCTTTGCGTGACAGAAAGATAGACGACGTAGAATTCTCGCTTATCTTAGCCGAAGAAGACAAATACGAGAAACTAAAGACGGACATAAGGAATAAAAAAACAGTCGTAAAAGATCTTTCCGAGGAATCTCGCAAAAAGATCTACCAAGAAGCGAAAGAAGAGCTTCAAAGAAAGCTTGCTCAGTAAATATCGTGACGGGATTCTATTTACATATCGAACGTCAGTCTAGAAATTACGCGTAATCTTATGCCATAAGATTTATGCTAATTACTCATCTTATGCCATAAGATTCACTATCTTCTCGGAATCCATCCTAACAGGGGGTGGTTGGGGTCAATTTCGTAAAATATTTCGTAAATTACGTCAGGATAATAAGGAATATCCTTATCCAGCCGACAAAACATCCACTCGGCTTTTGTCATATCAGAAACCTCGGGAATAGACTTACCGGTAATTTCAGACAAAAGATAGGGAATAGCTTTGTAATATTTCCCTAGTTTTAATTTTTTCAGCGTTTTCCGTAGACTTTGCGGGGTTGGCTCTTCTAAATGGTCTATGATTTTCTTCTTTACTTCGTTGTCTAAATATACCGGTCGATAACCTTGGATATGACTCATCCAGTCCCTAAAGTATTTTATTCTCTTATAAGGTGTTTTCTTACGACCTCCATTGGCGTAATATTGCTCTCTGGTAGCATTTGGTACGGCATTACGAATATTCTTACCACACTCGTAACACTGTGCTGACGTGTCGTCTTCTATTTGCATTTTCTTACCACAACAAATATACTTATTTGGCTTAGAAGGTACAAACTTGGGTTTCAAGCACTTTACACAGAAATCATAAGCAAACTCTTTACATTCTTCACACTCCATATATAGACTAATATATTTAAGTGCGCTGTTGCCCTCAACCACACTTGGAGTGGGGGTCGTCCGTAGGTGGATTTTTGATACGGATCTTGCCCGTGTTGAGATTGCGCTGGAACCCCCATTCCCTATACTACTGTGCGTGTTTATGAACTAGTGCGCACTGTAAAAATAGTGCGTCATCATATTTCCATTATGTCCAAATGGTTAGATGTTTGACTTTCAAAATATTTCCATGATCTCAACTCGATCGATTTTTCCAGTTGTTTTTTTCCCTCACAACATCCTACCGTTTTACTTTATCAAACCCATGCAGTCCTTTAGGGAAAGTTCATCTAATATGCCAGGGGGGGGGGGGGGGGGGGGAACGGTTAAAAAAATAAGGAGGAGAAATAGTCACCTTTACTCGAACAATATAATTTACCATACCCTATCCTATCCCCTGTAACGCCATTATCTTAACTCCCACTGAAACTCTACATAAAGATACATACCACAGAGTTTTCTGGATCTAGCTTGGTGGCAGCTACAAAATGCTTGTGAGCATCTTCGTGGGATCCTCTGGCGAGCGCCATAAAACCCCTGGGAAATAAATGAATATGTCATGTCAGTCGGGAAAGACTGGAGTCTTATAAGATAAGGGCATATCAAGTAAACATGTACCTCCCTATTTCTTTTCATTCTTGATAATGTATTTAATGTAAGAAGAATATTAACCTTCTTATTTTCATAATGAATAACCAAAACAGTAGCAGTGACGAGAGCAGCATATAAAAAGTGGTGAAAATAGCAATAGCAGCCACAGCAACAACAGCAGCAGCAACAACAGCAACAACAGCTGTAACAGAACAGCAATGACAACAGCAATACCAACAGCAATACCAACAGCAACAGCAACAACAACAGCATCAACAACAGCATCAACAACAACAGCAACAGCAAAAACAACAACAGCATCAATAGCAACAACAGCTGCAACAGAACAGCAACGACAACAGCAATGCCAACAGCAATACCAACAGCAACTGCAACAACAACAGCGAAAACAACAACAGCAACAACAGCAACAACTGCAACAACAACAGCAACAGCAACAACAACAACAACAGCAACAACAACAACAGCAACAACAACAGCAACAGATGACCAAACAACGAAAAAAAAAACAAAGACAACAACAACAACAGCAAAACTTACTTGTTCATGACCACAGTACTCATATTTTCCGGGTCTCCTGTTGCTCTTTCTTCAACGATTTTAAAATAGTTCTCTGCTCTTTCCAAATCTCCAAGCTTTTGAGGAAAAAAAGTGATAAAACCATTGAATAATGCTCAATCTTAAAAGCAAGTATTGCGTCAGATCCAATTGAAAGGAGTATAGTAAATGGTTTCCCATCGTGCTCTCTTCATCTGCCGAAAACTTCTTATTACGACCTTACGCTATGCAGGTAGTTGTTGCTTCTAAATCGAGGTATAAATCATAACATTGAAATGCTTTCCTATTGTACTCTATCCATTTAAAGGTAGAGGTAAAGTTACTATATTTAACGTCGTTAGTACATTCTGCTACGTAGCTGGTATCCCAGGAAGCCGACGATGCGCACTTTAACCCCTCTCTCTATCAAAAAACGTCGAGTTGACATAACAGTGCATTGGGAGACTGTTTTAGGGGACAAAATAGACGCCATCTTGGAAATATGGCCCCAAACCCGTCCCACAATGCACTGCAATGCCAACTCGACTCAGTTTTTTCCTCCACCTCGGAATGGGTAATAAGTGACCCGGTAGTTTACAATCTAGTGTAACAGGACCTTTAGCACGCAGCACCCATGGATGAAAATAAATATACAAATTTATTCTTTTCTCCCGGCAAAGCCCAGGAGGACACTAAAGGAACCAGGTCCCATTTGAAGTGCCCCCACACTCACACACATACTATATTCAACATTCTATACACACTACATTTAACTAATATGTCTTTTTTTTTACGAAGGCAAGGGAGAGAACAACACATCAAATAAACTCTGTTCGCATGTGACAATCGCAGTGCTCGAACAAGCCACCCAATCCTTTAGATCCACAATGGTGAAAGGCGACGGAAATATAACCATCACACGAGAAAAACTATTGCATAACACAAATACCTGTAGGTAAATCCTTCCGATGCCAGAATAAAGAGCAGCAGAAAGTGTCTCATCCTGTTTGATTATTGATTCGAAAACTGAAACTGCTAAATTATAATCCTGAAAGAAAAACAAAGGTGATTGGAATAGGATTAGGAGGAGGGAGTGAGGCTGCTGCATGGTGTTATGGGGAAATGGAAATTGATCGTCATGGTAAGCCAATTAGCGCGATTAGTTATACTATTTCTGAGTAACCTTTACCCTGTTTTAGTAACATTGAATGTTGTGAATATTAATATGCACAAATCTTGGTAATAAACGTCTTAAAAACCTATGGTAACAAGTAGACTGAAAAAAAGCTCCATTCTCCTCGTTCTTTCAATATGGTATACAGCTATTTTAAAAACGTTGGCAAAGGTTTTGTTGTATGTTGCATGTTGTATGTTGCATGTTGTATGTTGCATGTTGTATGTTGTATGTTGTATGTTGCATGTTGTATGTTGCATGTTGTATATTGCATGTTGTATATTGCATGTTGTGTGTTGCGTGTTGCATGTTGCATGTTGCATGTTGCATGCTGTATGTTGCAGTGTTATGTTGCATGTTGCATGTGGCATCTTGCTCGTTGTTTACTTATATTAGCTTGAAATGTATTATATTCATACGTAAATAATTTTAGCACAAAAGAAAATGTAGTGGAAAAACGCGTAGACAAAGTTTGGTAAAATTCCACATTGCTATGACCTTTCGCTAATTGCATTCCCATCGCCCATAGTGTACTTCCGGCTTGGAAGGCAATATGCAATATGCAATATGCAACGAAACCATTACCAACATTTTTGATATAGCTGTATACCATGATGGATAATATGAAGCTCACTTCTATCATGGTATCGATATATATGCTCATTGTACTATAGCTCGCGCCGTTACCTTCACTGCTAGAAAACAGTTTCCAATGGCATAGAGAACACGCAGTTCACGCTCATTCCACATTTTAACCGCAGCTGTGGAAGGAAGCAAAAACTTTGTTTTCATGACCATTCAACTTTCCATTTATCTCATACAAGCATCATGGTGGTTTGCATTTGTGGGCAGTTATTACCTTCTCTCATGTCGTCTGATTTGTCAGCTGACTTGGACCCATCCTCGTCTAGTCCATTTGCCAGGTTCTTGAGAACTGCTTTACATGTCCTTTGTAAAGAATAAAGTCTATCTAATGCCTCATTAGGTTTACCACTGTGCTGTGGTAGCTCAGCCAGCAGAATGCGCAGAGAAAAAGGAACCATACATCCTAAAAATACATCAGGATATTAATTGGCAATCATTGCTTAATTTTTAAACAAAGTTAATTTACAGGAAAGATAATAAACATTGCCGTGAAACACATTTAAGGGGGATTAAGGGTGGTGTAGTGGTAGTAAAACTGGCCTATAAATCTCACCCCTGGAGACTCCGGCTCAATTCCGGGATCCAGCGTCATATGGTGAGCAGAGATTTTTGCGTCTCCCTTAATTCAACTAGTTATCTAGTTCTCTACCTCCTTAAAACTCAGTGTGCTAAATTCCAATTCGATTTGTGAGTTATCCATGCCTTGACATAGATCAGCCCAGAGGTTCTTTAAGGGTTCAATATGTGTTAGCCGTGCTCAGGATTTGATGTTTCATTCATCAGCAATACATTAATAAATATTAGATAATATTTAACAAGATAGACGAGCAATGCAAGCTAAATTTTACGACATTTCAATGTCTCATTCATTTTGAGATAACATACCTTTCCTACCAGGGTAGGTCTCTGGGTAAAACTCATAATAAAGATCTGGTTGATCAAAATTTTTGAAGGCTTCTAGCTCTGCCTCTGCTGTACTGTACATCTGGAGCTTGTACAATAATGCTATCCTACAGAACCACACCTTGATATTTACAGAAAAATATATATTAAAAATAGTGCTCAATATTATAAATGGACTGATTTAGTGTTTTTATTTTTGGACCATTTATAATTCAATAAACTAAAGACACCCTATAAAGACAGGCTTTGGTTCACTCTCCTTTCTGCTACCCAAACAAATTACCCCTCACTTCCATTCTGCCAACCCATTTTCTCAGCCATCAGTTTTCTTAAAGAGAAAAACTGCTGTTAAAGAGACAGCTGTTAATCCCTAGATCTATGCAAAAAAGGTTGAAGGGGTGAATGGTGAATGACAATACATGGATTAATATTTCCATTTGCCATTTACCCCTTCACAGTTCCCTGCACCATCTTGAAAGGTAGCCATTTCTTTGCATCAAAGCGAGACGATCGGTAAGCTTGCAATGATAGAGACATGTGAATAATTGTGCCAGGCGATAAAAAGGTCTCTATGCAAGCTCTACATTTGTCTCACTTTAATGCAAAGGCATGGCTACCTTTCAAGATGGGGCAAGGCAACTGTGAAAGGGACTAGTCCAGAAATCAAGTGAAGCCACTGCATACCTGTAGTGTCTTGTGAGTATGCATTGCTCGCTGCCCATACTGTCCAACTCCTTGACCATGTGCTGTAAGAAACCTTGATGTGAAGTCCAGAGCAGCTCGCCAGCATTCAGCAGACTAAAGGAATGGAAAATCAATGCAATTATTTTTCGTAAACAAAACCCCTCAATAGTGAATATTATCAGATCAGTTGAATTTGACAGCGAGGTGTGGTGGTGTTTATATTATCCAGGAAGCATGGGTCATGAGTGGTGAGAGTGCTTGCCTCTCACCAATGTGACTCAGGTTTAGTCTCACCAGGCTCTGTGTTAATTGTATGTGAGTAGAATTGTTGTTGGTTCTCTCTTGTTCTTCAAAGGTTATTTCTCCAGGTTATCCGGTGTTTCTTTCCTCCACAAAAACCAACTTCTAAATTCTAATTTGATGTATTAGATCTTATGGAGTGGGTTGCCAAACCCGTGGCTTTATGTCCATTATGTAGCGGTAAATCCATTTACATTTAGTTGTTACCTGTGACCCTTACTCCACGACTCAAATGGACATTGGATAAACCTTTGAAGTACAGGAGAGTAATGACAAGTAACTCTACTCCTGTATGTGAAGATGGGTTCAAGGACTGACCTCACAGCAGGTAATGGAGAGAGTTGTGCACAAGGAGGGTAAGAGGTAAGAAGACCAGATGCTCCAAATACTCACCAGTAAATCGCGCAGCCCTGATTCATTGAGAGGCACATTGTCCACACCTAAAGTTTGTCTTTTCTCTACATCATGTTCATCCATGAACTTTAATAACAAATCTTTTACTGGGTCCAGCTAAAAGCAATCAAAGATTATTTATTTTATCCAAATAAACAAATTATCTTTTTTTAAATACATTCAGTGTCCGTAGCTGTCAGTAGGGTGTAATTGGTAGGCTGCCAGCAGGATGTTGGTACGATGTTGGTAAGGTGTTGGCAGGGCGTTGGTAGGGTGTTGGTAGGATGTTGGTAGGGTGTTGTTAGGGTGTTGGTAGGATGTTGGTAGGGTGTTGGCAGGGCGTTGGTAGGGTGTTGGTAGGGCGTTGGTAGGGCGTTGGTAGGGCGTTGGTAGGGCATTGGTAGGGTGTTGGTAGGGCGTTGGTAGGGTGTTGGTAGGGCGTTGGTAGGGTGTTGGTGGGGCATTGGTAGGGTAGGATGTCAGCAGGGTATCAGTCGGATGTAAAGGGTAGGCTGCCAGCAGATTGTTGTTAGGGTGTTGGTAGGATGTTGGTAGGGTTTTGTTAGGATATTGGTAGGGTGTTGGTAGGGTATTGATAGGGTAGGCTGCCAGCAGGATGTTGGTAGGATGTTGATAGGACGTTGGTAGGATGTTGGTAGGGTGTTGTAGGGCATTGGTAGGTATTGGTAGGGTGTTGGTAGGTGTCTGGGGGTGTTGGTAGGATGTTGGTAGGATGTTTGTAGGGTGTTGATAGGGTGTTGGTAGGTGTCTGGGGGTGTTGGTAGGATGTTGGTAGGATGTTTGTAGGGTGTTGTAGGGTGTTGGTAGAGTGTTGATAGGGTGTTGGTAGGTGTGTTGGGGTGTCTAATGTGTTGGTAGGGTGTTGGTAAGATTTTGGTAATGTCAGTCGGCTATCAGTAGGGTGTTGGAAGGGTGGGTTGGGTGTTAGTAGGGTGTTGGTAGGATGTTATTAAAAATATGTTGGTAGCTTTAATGCCAGTATTAGATCAGTCCAGAGGCTGTTTCAAGGCATGATAAAATTGATATCCTCTATACAATCATGATTGATGCACATACGAACCTGTGAATTATCTATTACAATACCAGGAGAAGTCAAAAACTGCTGATCGATATCAGTCTTATTTATCATTCCAGAAGTAATCGCTGTTAGGAAATCGCTGGTCTGTGGTGAAGGAATCCATGCAGAGGCAAGTAGATCTTCTTTAGTCTGTTTACTGTGCACTTCTACTTCAGGTACTGTAGGTATTGGTGGATGGACTGTAGTTTCATGAACATGATGCTGGCTGGTATCCTCTAATGGATGCTTGGTTGCTGGATCTTGGTAGACTTTCATATTTTGCAAGCATGTTGGAGTGACAGGGATAGATGAAGGTTGAAATGGTTGCTGAGGTGTGCTTGCATCTTGGAGATGATGCTGTGTGATCATTGGAATTGGAAATGGTTGTTGAACAAATTGGAATGGCTGCTGCAATGAATCTTCACCTATGAACCCTGGCTCTGACCTTCTCTCTGCCTCAACAATATCCTCCAGTGATTTGTGTGGAGGTTCTGAGGGGATGTCTGGGCTTTCACTTGGATCAGGTACCAAAGGTTGATCCTGGAAGGAATCAAGGCCTTTAAAGTGAATGGATTCTTGAGGTTCGTTGTTAATTGGAAGCCCTTGAAAAGCAACCTGAGTTTCCACTGCAGTCTGCCCATCATCCTCTTTCTGGCTGTCAGTTGCTTCCTCTGTGTTGGTCTGAACAAAGATTGAATCACCAGGAGTATTACTTGGATGATTAAGGGTATCAAAAAATGATTGCCCTTCATCAGCTGTAGAACTGTGAGGGTCATTGAAGAGATCACTCAACTTGCGTGACTCTTTTGCTTCTGCCTCCATCATTTGACTGAATGGGCTGGGCATTCTTGGTGAGGCTGATTCTGCCATGCCAATCCTGACGGCAGGGATGGCAAGGTTCTCATTCATCCAGTGACCCTCTAAAAAACAAGGGTTCAATTTCAATCCACTCAACTTCTGCTTTTAACTATACATGTTAACTACATGGGGGAGTTTAAGCTTGCTCTGTTACTTAAAGGAGTATGGAAAAAAGCTGATTTCTTACCAAGCTTGCAATTGCCTCACACAAGCAGATGACACCAGCAACCGTGCTCTGTTCACCAATAAAGCACAGTTCCAAACCAATCAGCGCACATATACTATCTAAGCTATATAATGATAAGAATTAGGTCCAAAGGTAGATACCTTCAGGTCTTGGACACTGCCATCCAAACACATTATCCATTATTTTGGGGTTGCGAATCAACCAGTTTGAAAATTGCTGTAAGAAACCAATAATACAAGTCATATTATTTATTTAATATGCACTGAAATTGACTGGGATATGCTATTCTGATAAATGGTCTGCATATAAAAGTGGGATACATGTATGCCCTATCATCATGGAATCTTTATGAATGACCCTCCAGGAATATGATAATATCATGTGCCAAAATGGATGGATGGACATTCTTGTCTTACAAGGGTAGCACTCAATAGCCGGTGGCTACAACAAACCTGTGGCCCTGATCATTCTATGATCAAATTTAAATTTATAGGTTGATGTTTGTGAAGGGAGTAAAACTGGAGAACCTGTAAAAAAACCCTTGAAGCACTGGTCGGAGAGAAGCAACGAGCAACTCTACTCACATATTACACTGAACCCAGCGGGATTCAAACCCAGGTCCCGTAGACAAGAGGCAAGCGCTAAATTGCGTAAAAGCATAACATTGTTAACACTAAGAGAATCTTCTTGCATCCTTCTTTATACTCCATATTAATCAACCAAAGACAGAACTTAAATCTCAAGCATCATAAATAAATAAAGAAATGATACTCAAGGAAAAGACATGTGGCATGAAATGGGAAAAAATTTCCCCATTTCCCAAAAAACACTTCCCAATTGGCAAGTTATGTTAGCAATGTATTTACCTTTGCAGATAGTTTTCCACTTTTGGCGGTGTCACAAGTTTCAAATGCTTTCTGCACTATCCTGCAAAAATCAATTAAATTAATTTAGAATAGTTCCTTTTCTCTTTCGGTAAATATATGGCTGTGTTTTATGACTAAAGACTCATCTGCACAGGCTTAGCCTTGTTTTAAAAGAGCAATTCCTTTGCAAAAGTCAACTGTAATGTAAAGAAGGTGCAGTTTGAACAATACCGATGTTTTGAAATCCCACTGGCTTTTAATGGTACTGTGAATTGCTGACTTATAAATGAGGCTAAGTCTGTGCAAATGTCTGTGATCTTTAAAAAATCTTAGTCAACTACTGTACAATGCACTGCGCCCCTATATTGTTGTTTACATCATTCACTTATATATTTTTATTATAAGCCAAAATTCTCAATTCTTAGCAGGGGAGGAGGCCTTAACTTACTCAAGGACATTATAAATGGATGTAGATGTATAGATCTATTTTTCTGAGTTCCATAAGAACAAATTAAAGAACATTTCATTAAGGGATGCAGATAAAATGACTCCAAAATCTATGAAATCCTGTTTTACAGTTAAAGAACTTGACCAGGTTTCTTTAAATTGTTTAAATATATCAGGTATTTCTGATGTATAAACACATACTTTGTAACAGTATCAATCAATTTATCAGTCTCATCAGACTCAGAATTTGTATCTTGTCCCTCTATGTTGTTAAGGATTTTCTCTGCAGACTCCACAGAGCTCAGAAGCACTGCTGTTAACTCATCTTTACTCACACCATCATCTTGATCCTGGTAGAGAGATAATATTGACATAATTTACCATATACTTTGTTGTAGATACGGTACTGTAGGTCATTCCAAGTCCATTCAAACCAAAGAGTTCTAATCTACTAACTATGATACAAACAGAACCTCATGAGAATGAATTGTTTAGCCAAACAACACAAAGAGAGATAGCCAGTCCCTTCTTCAGTACATATATCAGGGCTTAAAAAAACGGTTGGTCAATCTCTGGTCATCATGACCAGCAAAATTAGTTTTAGCTCAGATATGCCTCGTTCCTGGCTCAACATTACTGGTCATAATGACCTGCAAGGCAAAGATTTTACCACGACAGAACAAGTTCTGATTCTGACAGGACATTGTCTGATGACTCAGCCATTATTTTACACCCTAAAATTTTTTTTCTTAAAGCAAAGACATCAAATTCTACTTTTTTTATGACCCTTATTGTTGGTCTGCCAATGGCTTGCACAGTTACGCAACAGCTGTACTCGATTGTGGGTCACACTTTGAATTTCCTCTTTCAAACTTACTAAATCAAAGATCTTGAACAGAAGTCTGCATTTATCTCTGACAGATCCATGAAGACACAAGGCTATACCTCCAATAAACTCATCCAGTTCTATGGTACCAGTCTAGGGGTCAAAAAAAGAATCATTACAATTGAATTGAATTTACAATATTCTGAAACCTTAGGGATCAGGAATCTTCCATGGCAATAGTTCCTTTCACAGTTGATCCCTGCGCCATCTTGAAAGGCAGCCATGCCTTTGCATCGAAGCGAGACAAATGGTGAGCTTGCAATGATAGAGACCTTTTTTTAACACCTTGGACAAATTATTCACAGGTCCCTATCATTGCAAGCTCACCGTTCGTCTCGCTTCGATGCAAAGGCACAGCTACCTTTCAAGATAGTGCAGGGAACCGTGAAGGGGTTTGGTGAGCAATGGGGGTATTTAACCTAAGCTTTATGGGCCATGAGGTGTGGCCTAACCACAGGCTTACCACCCTGACAAAAGGAAAACATTAAATATATGTATTTCATTCTATCAATAAAAATGCTTTGCCTCATCTTGTGTTACCATAGGTATAGTGCGTACACACACTTTTCTAGGGAGAGGGGTAAGCGAAATGTAAAGTGACAAAAGCATTATTTATTATATAATTACCAATGAAATATCTATTTTTCTCTATTTTGAAAAATTGATATCTTTACACGTGAAAATAACATGTTATTTTCACATGTGAAAATAACACCATTGCAATGGCTATTCAAAAATACACGGAAAGAATTGCCTGAAAAAGCCAAAACATACTTCATTGATAATTATATGATAAACAGAATATTACATGGTCGCTTAGAGATACGAAATTTATCTTTTCAATCAGATCTTTTCAACACTCAAAGATAAATTTCGTACCTCCGCGCGCCCATGTAATATCCTCTATTTATCATATAATTATCCATAAAATACCTATATTTCTCCTTTTCAAAAAACTGATATTTTCACATGTGAAAATAACATGTTATTTTCACATGTGAAAATATCATTACCATGTGTATTTAAGCTATTAGTTTATAAATAAAAACTTTTTTTGATAATAAAAAGCTTGTTAAGTTGATTTTATGGATAATTAAATAATAAACAGAATATTACATGGGCGCTTGGAGATACGAAATTTATCTTCTCGTGTTGAAAATCTCTCATTTGTTCACTGCACTCACTCGTGAGAGATCTTTTCAACACTCGAAGATAATTTTTGTATCTCCGCGCGCCCATGTAATATCCTCTATTTGTATTCTTTGACACTTGGTAAATAACAAAACACTTATTGACTGGGAGTTCAGGAAATCAGTGTGTTTTGATGTCCCTCAACAACCATGTTTTACCTGGCTTTGCTTTGGGAAACATTGCTGTCTCGGGACCACAAAACACACTCTTTCCCTTGGTCCCAGTCAATAACATTGGTAAGTGTGGCCCAATAAGTGTCTGGCTGTGACTCAATGGACAATTTGACTCACTCATATTCCAAGGAGAGTAAAGATCAAGTCGAACGTTAACTTCCACATTAGCCAAACCTATTGAAGAAGACCGCCTTGTTTTCCATGGTTTCAATTAGGTTGGGCTCATGTGAATTTGGACGTTTGACCTGAGCCAAGGAGGTTTTGCTGTTTTGGTATCAATAGACAAACTAGTCATACAGTGATAGGAAATGAAGGGCAGTGAGATCATGACATTGGGATTGAAAAAGCCCAGCATCACTTTGCCACACTTGCTCACACTATCCTTGATCCATATAAATTAAGCTTACACATTTTTGTTTATATTCCATATGCATTCACATCACATCAATGTTTGTACTGGGGGAGGGGGGGGATGACATGATAGAACTTAAACTCAATGATCCTATCCAGTGCACCAACTACAGTACTTATACATCTGGACAAAAATAGATCCAAATTCCTCTAAACATGTCAACATCCTACCTCTGTCTTATCAAAAGCATGACACAACCGCTCAGCAACGAATCCAGTCAAATGAAAGCGTTCAGCAAATTCTTGTCTTGTTAGGAGTGATAGCTCGACACGTCTTTTGCCATCTTCAGTTTTTATTGAAAGCTCGTTGAAAACAGCCTCAATATTATCAAGTTCAAGGCTACTAAGCTTCTTTACAGCCTTCTGGTAGCCTTCCTTGGACTTTCCTTGTCCCATTATGATCCAAATTGACCTAAACTTTCCAGATTACATTGTGTTTATCACATTTTAAAGCTTTCAAATCCAAGATGGCCGGAGCCTTGAGGAAATTGCATGGGATCCCTGTGGATAATGGAACTACAGGAAGCCCAATTTTATTTCTGATTTTACAGGTGAAATCAAAGTGAAAAGTCAAAGCTACTCTAAATATTTGTATAGAACTTTCATGACCTAGATCTAGATTGTTCATAACTATTTTATTTCTTAAGTAAAAGAAAAGAATACTAAAAATATTTTTTCATTCAAACTAACAGCAAAACCATGCTTGGGTTCCCTGTGTACCAATAGTATTTTAGTATTTTTCACATTTGATGCTAGACCGATTCCAAATAAGTCGTAGTTTTCGCTCCTTTGTGGGTTGTTCCCGCTCAACTAGCGACTTATCACACTTTAAGGTGGCTGCCTACTTTTGAAAAACCGCTAAAAAATCAACAAGATTTTATTGAAGAACCATACGCGTTTTGAGCTTCAACAGGGCAAAACCCTCACATTTTGCACGGGACTCTATATTTTTTGATAGCTCATTTGAAAAAACTCCTAAAAATCTAGGTTATATCAACATTTTAGGAAAAGTTTAAATCAGGAACACGTGAAAAAATAGATTTTTGTAGGGATTTTTGTTCGACTTTATGAGATTTTTTAAGAGCACCGAAACTACAAAATATGACAAATCAATGTATCTCTCTTTCTTTTTGTCGAAAATTTCCATGTATTATTGTAGAAGGATTGACTAGCCTTCGTTCGTGCAATCATATAGTCTGCAAATAACTATTATCTTATGAATCTTAATTTTTTTCTTATCACTTCCGGTGGCGCAATTTTTACTCCAAAAGCTCGTGCGTAGGCTTCCATTAAATGCTGATTATCTCAAAAACAAGCTCGGGACACCCTATTTTTCTTTCCAGATTTGGAATCAGCATTAAATTTCAATTCGGAAAATCGAAGTTTTAAAAAAAGCTTAAATCAATTTCCAAAAGTAGGCAGTCACCTTAACTTAATTTTCTGTGCAAACGAAAACAAGGCTCGCGCATATTAAATAAACCGGAAGTGAAATTTCCTCGCTTTCTGTCCACTTATTTTCTATTTATATATGACTAAATACAGTTCCATTTGAAATGAATAAAATAAAAAAGGCAGAATCGTAGTAGAATTTATTGAGCATAGAAAAGTAGGTTCAAATGTAGCTGCATTGTAACACACCGATGAGCAATTTACAAATTAATAATAAACTTGCCGCCATCCATAGAATCAGTCTAGGAATTTTATATACTACCTAAATATCATCAGTACGATTGTATAAAAACGGCTATTCAAAGCCTCATTCAGTTACTGTTTTCCTACTTCTCTTATATGAGGTCGGTCTTCTCTCACTGTAAGATCTTTTTGTCTTTACAAACAAGAGCTGACAAAATGTAAGTAATGCTTAATGTGAACTTAGTACGGATTTTATGAGAGCAGTCAAAGGAAATATTCGCCTAGCTTCGACTGACTTCATGCAGCCTTCAGTTTAGCCAAAAACCGAAAACAATAGTATTTTCCAAATCCAGTTGCAAGACATACATATCTTCCTTCTAGTACATGTACTTGATCAATTGCTTTTTCTGTAATAAATTCGAATTCCATCTTATCTTTCGGTTTTATGGTCTGATTCCTCCTTTGTCTGATTCCATGCATGGCTAAAAGTTTCGAAATAATATAACGATATAATATATAGTGGCGACTCCGATCAAAATGGACCATGTAATGTTATGTGATATTAGACTCATGTGATTAGGGACGATCTATTAGATTTTTGAGGGGGCGGGGGGGTGGGCAATTTATTTTGTTCAGGAATTTTTTCTTACGCCTCATGACTGCAGGAATATTTTTTGGACACACATGTAATTTGGATTTTTCCCTGGAACTTTTCTTGTGCACGATTTTTTTCCCACTATTTAAGGTGACTGCCTACTTTTGGAAATTGATTTAAGCTTTTTTTAAAACTTCGATTTTCCGAATTGAAATTTAATGCTGATTCCAAATCTGGAAAGAAAAATAAGTTGTCCCGAATTCGTTTTCGAGATAATCAGCATTTAATGGAAGCCTACGCACGAGCTTATGGAGTAAAAATTGCGCCACCGGAAGTGATTAGAAAAAAATTAAGATTAATAAGATAATATTTATTTGCAGACTATATGATTGCACGAATGAAGGCTAGTCAATCCTTCTACAATAATACATGGCTATTTTCGACAAAAAGACAAAGAGAGACATTGATTGTCATATTTTGTAGTTTCGGTGCTCTTAAAAAATCTCATAAAGTCGAACAAAAATCCCTACAAAAATCTATTTTTTCACGTGTTCCTGATTTAAACTTTTCCTAAAATGTTGATATAACCTAGATTTTTAGAAGTTTTTTCAAATGAGCTATCAAAAAATATAGAGTCCCGTGCAAAATGTGAGGGTTTTGCCCTGTTGAAGCTCAAAACGCGTATGGTTCTTCAATAAAATCTTGTAGATTTTTCAGCGGTTTTTGAGCGCGCGCACATCGTGGGCTCAAATCGAACGTTCAAGTAATACGTTCATGTTCTATATACACCAAACTGCCAAATCGGACTATATATTTTTCTTGTATTTATGTGATTTGGCATCATTTGCTGTCATTGGGTGTCATTCCCCATCATTCGCTACCATTCCCCTTCATTCCCGTCAGTCACCGTCATAAGACATCTCACTATCTTTGACCATGATTGACCATGATTGACATTCATTCGCCATCATTCACCATCATGGACCATCATTCACCATCAGTCACCATCAGTCACCATCATTAGACATCATTCACCATCATTAGACATCATTCACCATCATTAGACATCATTCACCATCATTAGACATCATTCACCATCATTAGACATCATTAGACATCATTCACCGTCATTAGACATCATTCACCATCATTCACCATCATTAGACATCATTCACCGTCATTAGACATCATTCACCATCATTCACCATCATTCACCATCATTCACCATCATTAGACATCATTAGACATCATTCACCGTCATTAGACATCATTGACCATCATTGACCATCCTTGACCATCATTAGACATCATTGACCATCATTCATCATCATTGACCATCATTGACCATCATTCACCATCATTCACCATCATTAGACATCATTCACCGTCATTAGACATCATTAGACATCATTAGACATCATTCACCATCATTGACCATCATTGACCATCACTCACCATCAGTCACCATCATTAGACATCATTGACCATCATTAGACATCATTCACCATCATTCACCATCAGTCACCATCATTAGACATCATTAGACATCATTCACCGTCATTAGACATCATTCACCATCATTCACCATCATTAGACATCATTCACCGTCATTAGACATCATTCACCATCATTCACCATCATTAACCATCATTCACCATCATTCACCATCATTCACCATCATTAGACATCATTAGACATCATTGACCATCATTAGACATCATTGACCATCATTGACCATCATTGACCATCATTAGACATCATTCACCATCATTCACCATCATTCACCATCATTCACCATCATTCACCATCATTCACCATCATTAGACATCATTCACCGTCATTCACCATCATTAGACATCATTCACCATCATTAGACATCATTCACCGTCATTAGACATCATTCACCGTCATTAGACATCATTCACCATCATTCACCATCATTCACCTTCATTCACCTTCATTCACCATCATTCACCATCATTGACCATCATTCACCATCATTGACCATCATTCACCATCATTGACCATCATTAGACATCATTAGACATCATTGACCATCATTGACCATCATTGACCATCATTGACCATCATTGACCATCATTAGACATCATTCACCATCATTCACCATTATTCACCATCATTCACCATCATTCACCATCATTCACCATCATTAGACATCATTCACCATCATTCACCATCATTCACCATCATTCACCATCATTCACCATCATTCACCATCATTCACCATCATTAGACATCATTGACCATCATTGACCATCATTAGACATCATTCACCGTCATTAGACATCATTGACCATCAATGACCATCATTGACCATCATTGACCATCATTGACCATCATTGACCATCATTGACCATCATTGACCATCATTGACCATCATTAGACATCATTAGACATCATTCACCGTCATTAGACATCATTGACCATCATTGACCATCCTTGACCATCATTAGACATCATTGACCATCATTCAACATCATTGACCATCATTCACCATCATTCACCATCATTCACCATCATTAGACATCATTCACCGTCATTCACCATCATTAAACATCATTAGACATCATTCACCATCATTGACCATCATTGACCATCATTGACCATCAGTCACCATCATTAGACATCATTCACCATCATTCACCGTCATTGACCATCATTCACCATCATTGACCATCATTCACCATCATTGACCATCATTAGACATCATTAGACATCATTGACCATCATTGACCATCATTGACCATCATTGACCATCATTGACCATCATTAGACATCATTCACCATCATTCACCATCATTCACCATCATTCACCATCATTCACCATCATTCACCATCATTAGACATCATTCACCATCATTCACCATCATTCACCATCATTCACCATCATTCACCATCATTCACCATCATTAGACATCATTGACCATCATTGACCATCATTAGACATCATTCACCGTCATTAGACATCATTGACCATCAATGACCATCATTGACCATCATTGACCATCATTGACCATCATTGACCATCATTGACCATCATTGACCATCATTAGACATCATTAGACATCATTCACCGTCATTAGACATCATTGACCATCATTGACCATCCTTGACCATCATTAGACATCATTGACCATCATTCATCATCATTGACCATCATTCACCATCATTCACCATCATTCACCATCATTAGACATCATTCACCGTCATTCACCATCATTAGACATCATTAGACATCATTCACCATCATTGACCATCATTGACCATCATTCACCATCAGTCACCATCATTAGACATCATTGACCATCATTAGACATCATTCACCATCATTCACCATCAGTCACCATCATTAGACATCATTAGACATCATTCACCGTCATTAGACATCATTGACCATCATTGACCATCATTAGACATCATTCACCGTCATTAGACATCATTCACCATCATTCACCATCATTAACCATCATTCACCATCATTCACCATCATTCACCATCATTAGACATCATTAGACATCATTGACCATCATTAGACATCATTGACCATCATTGACCATCATTGACCATCATTAGACATCATTCACCATCATTAGACATCATTGACCATCATTGACCATCATTCACCATCATTCACCATCATTCACCATCATTAGACATCATTCACCGTCATTCACCATCATTAGACATCATTCACCATCATTAGACATCATTCACCGTCATTAGACATCATTCACCGTCATTAGACATCATTCACCATCATTCACCATCATTCACCTTCATTCACCTTCATTCACCGTCATTCACCATCATTGACCATCATTCACCATCATTGACCATCATTAGACATCATTAGACATCATTGACCATCATTGACCATCATTGACCATCATTGACCATCATTGACCATCATTAGACATCATTCACCGTCATTCACCATCATTCACCATCATTCACCATCATTGACCATCATTCACCATCATTAGACATCATTCACCATCATTCACCATCATTCACCATCATTCACCATCATTCACCATCATTCACCATCATTAGACATCATTGACCATCATTGACCATCATTAGACATCATTCACCGTCATTAGACATCATTGACCATCAATGACCATCATTGACCATCATTGACCATCATTGACCATCATTGACCATCATTCACCATCATTGACCATCATTGACCATCATTTACCATCATTGACCGTCATTCACCATCACTCACCATCATTCACCATCATTCACCATCATTAGACATCATTAGACATTATTAACCGTCATTCACCATCATTCACCATCATTAGACATCATTGGACATCATTGACCATCATTGACCATCATTGACCATCATTAGACATCATTGACCATCATTTATCATCATTGACCATCATTGACCATCATTGACCATCATTGACCATCATTGACCATCATTAGACATCATTGACCATCATTCATCATCATTGACCATCATTCACCATTCATCATTTGCGATCGTTTACGATGATTAAAAACACAACAACACTTTACAACGGGGCCAAACAAAACAAGAGAAACAAACAAAAGAGTGGATGGGGAAATGTTTGAACAGTTCGGGATATACACCTACTTGCAAAAACGTTGTCATACGAAAATAGAACATTAGTGATTTAGTGTGATAGGAATTATATTAAAAAACAAAAGACCACTGAAGCTGAACTTTTTCTTTTGTCTTTTAACGTATTCCTTTCTCACTAAATCACTAATGTTCTAATATCGTATGACAACGTTCTTGCAAGTAGGTGTAGATATATCCCTGATAAACAGAAAAGCCGCGATAACTGTATCCCCTCCCCTCCCGTACCCATGAAACTTAATTTTTCGCGGGTTAGCACCAGAATCCGATGCAATATTTAAAAGATGGACATTATCCTAACAGTAAGCCAGATAAAGTGTTCTACGGCTATTTCTACGGCGTCTTAGTAAAAATGCTTGATACGATCGTGAGAAAAACGCTTTATGTTACTTATATGTGAATAACTCAAAGAAAATACCCAGTGATCCAAGAAACGAGCCATAAGCCCACACTTGTAGAAGTCCATGAGACAAGGCAACTCCATTGAAATTTTTGTAGTGTCCTCAGCTGTGTGTACAAAATCCAGAAGTCACATCAACAATATCTACTGTACATGCCACATTACAGCCCTGGTGAGGACATCAGTGGACGACTGTATCTCCTGTGCGAGATCATCAGATTGACCTGAGAGTTTGGCAGGCACGCCAGAACACTTCGCCAGAGAGGGGCTTATGTAACGCAAGTCAGCTATGAAGTAGCGTGGGCATTAGCTTCAGTTTTACAGCCATCTGCTTATTAGATAAGCCTAATGAGCCTATGCTTCAACATGGTCAATGATGGTCAGTGAAGTCTAATGACGGTGAATGATGTCTAATGATGGTGAATGATGGTGAATGATGTCTAATGATGGTCAATGATGGTCAATGATGGTCAATGATGGTCAATGATGGTCAATGATGTCTAATGATGTCTAATGATGTCTAATGATGGTCAATGATGGTCAATGATGGTCAATGATGGTCAATGATGGTGAATGATGGTGAATGACGGTCAATGGTGGTGAATGATGGTGAATGATGTCTAATGACGGTGACTGATGTCTAATGATGGTGAATGATGGTGAATAATGTCTAATGACGGTGAATGATGTCTAATGATGTCTAATGATGGTGAATGATGTCTAATGATGGTGAATGATGGTGAATGATGGTGAATGATGTCTAATGATGGTCAATGATGGTGAATGATGTCTAATGATGTGTAATGACGGTGAATGATGGTGAATGATGGTGAATGATGGTGAATGATGGTGAATGATGGTGAATGATGATGAATGATGGTCAGTGATGTCTAATGATGGTCAATGATGTCTAATGATGTCTAATGATGTCTAATGATGGTGAATGATGGTCTAATGATGGTTAATGATGGTGAATGATGGTGAATGATGGTGAATGATGGTGAATGATGGTGAATGATGTCTAATGACGGTGAATGATGGTGAATGATGTCCAATGATGGTCAATGATGGTCAATGATGGTCAATGATGGTCAATGATGTGTAATGACGGTGAATGATGTCTAATGATGGTCAATGATGGTGAATGATGTCTAATGATGGTCAATGATGGTGAATGATGGTGAATGGTGTCTAATGACGGTGAATGATGTCTAATGATGTCTAATGATGGTGAATGATGTCTAATGATGGTGAATGATGGTCAATGATGGTGAATGATGTCTAATGATGGTGAATGATGGTGAATGATGGTCAATGATGGTGAATGATGTCTAATGATGGTGAATGATGGTCAATGATGGTCAATGATGGTCAATGATGGTCAATGATGGTCAATGATGGTGAATGACGGTCAATGATGGTGAATGACGGTCAATGATGGTGAATGATGGTGAATGATGTCTAATGATGGTGAATGATGTCTAATGACGGTGAATGATGGTGAATGATGTCTAATGACGGTGAATGATGTCTAATGATGTCTAATGATGTCTAATGATGGTGAATGATGTCTAATGATGGTGAATGATGGTGAATGATGGCGAATGATGTCTAATGATGGTGAATGACGGTGAATGATGGTGAATGATGGTGAATGATGGTGAATGATGGTGAATGATGGTGAATGATGGTGAATGATGGTGAATGATGGCGAATGATGGTCCATGATGGTGAATGATGTCTAATGACGGTGAATGATGTCTAATGATGTCTAATGATGGTGAATGATGGTGAATGATGTCTAATGATGGTGAATGATGTCTAATGATGGTTAATGACGGTGAATGATGTCTAATGATGTCTAATGATGTCTAATGATGGTCAATGATGGTCAATGATGGTCAATGATGGTCAATGATGGTCAATGATGTGTAATGACGGTGAATGATGGTGAATGATGGTGAATGATGGTGAATTATGGTGAATGATGGTGAATTATGGTCAATGATGATGAATGATGGTCAGTGATGTCTAATGATGGTCAATGATGTCTAATGACGGTCAATGATGGTCAGTGATGTCTAATGATGGTCAATGATGTCTAATGATGTCTAATGATGTCTAATGATGGTGAATGAGGGTGAATGATGGTTAATGATGGTGAATGATGGTGAATGATGGTGAATGATGTCTAATGACGGTGAATGATGGTGAATGATGTCTAATGATGGTCAATAATGGTCATTGATGGTCAATGATGGTCAATGATGGTCAATGATGTGTAATGACGGTGAATGATGTCTAATGATGGTGAATGATGGTGAATGATGGTCAATGATGGTGACTGATGGTGAATGACGGTGAATGATGTCTAATGATGGTGAATGATGTCTAATGATGGTGAATGATGGTGAATGATGGTGAATGATGTCTAATGATGGTCAATGATGGTGAATGATGGTGAATGATGGTCCATGATGGTAAATGATGTTGAATGATGTCTAATGATGGTGAATGACGGTGAATGATGTCTAATGATGGTGAATGACGGTGAATGATGTCTAATGATGGTGAATGATGTCTAATGACGGTGAATGATGTGTAATGACGGTGAATGATGTCTAATGATGTCTAATGACGGTGAATGATGTCTAATGATGGTGAATGATGGTGAATGATGGTGAATGATGGTGAATGATGGTGAATGATGTCTAATGATGGTGAATGACGGTGAATGATGGTGAATGATGGTGAATGATGGTGAATGATGTCTAATGATGTCTAATGATGGTCAATGAAGGTCAATGATGTCTAATGATGGTGACTGATGGTGAATGATGGTGAATGATGGTGAATGATGGTGAATGATGGAGAATGATGGTCAATGATGGTGAATGATGTCTAATGACGGTGAATGATGTCTAATGATGTCTAATGATGGTGAATGACGGTGAATGATGGTGAATGATGGTGAATGATGTCTAATGATGGTTAATGATGGTGAATGATGTCTAATGATGTCTAATGATGTCTAATGATGGTCAATGATGGTCAATGATGGTCAATGATGGTCAATGATGGTCAATGATGTGTAATGACGGTGAATGATGGTGAATGATGGTGAATGATGGTGAATGATGGTGAATGATGGTGAATTATGGTCAATGATGATGAATGATGGTCAGTGATGTCTAATGATGGTCAATGATGGTCAATGATGGTCAATGATGGTCAGTGATGTCTAATGATGGTCAATGATGTCTAATGATGTCTAATGATGTCTAATGATGGTGAATGAGGGTGAATGATGGTTAATGATGGTGAATGATGGTGAATGATGGTGAATGATGTCTAATGACGGTGAATGATGGTGAATGATGTCTAATGATGGTCAATAATGGTCAATGATGGTCAATGATGGTCAATGATTTGTAATGACGGTGAATGATGTCTAATGATGGTGAATGATGGTGAATGATGGTCAATGATGGTCAATGATGGTGAATGACGGTGAATGATGTCTAATGATGGTGAATGATGTCTAATGATGGTGAATGATGGTGAATGATGTCTAATGATGGTCAATGATGGTGAATGATGGTGAATGATGGTCAATGATGGTGAATGATGGTGAATGATGGTGAATGATGGTAAATGATGTTGAATGATGTCTAATGATGGTGAATGACGGTGAATGATGTCTAATGATGGTGAATGACGGTGAATGAGGTCTAATGATGGTGAATGATGTCTAATGACGTGAATGATGTGTAATGACGGTGAATGATGTCTAATGATGTCTAATGACGGTGAATGATGTCTAATGATGGTGAATGATGGTGAATGATGGTGAATGATGGTGAATGATGGTGAATGATGGTGAATGATGTCTAATGATGGTGAATGACGGTGAATGATGGTGAATGATGGTGAATGATGGTGAATGATGTCTAATGATGTCTAATGATGGTCAATGACGGTCAATGATGTCTAATGATGGTGACTGATGGTGAATGATGGTGAATGATGGTCCATGATGGTGAATGATGGCGAATGAATGTCAATCATGGTCAATCATGGTCAAAGATAGTGAGATGTCTTATGACGGTGACTGACGGGAATGAAGGGGAATGGTAGCGAATGATGGGGAATGACACCCAATGACAGCAAATGATGCCAAATCACATAAATACAAGAAAAATATATAGTCCGAATTGGCAGTTTGGTGTATATAGAACATGAACGTATTACCCTACTTGGTAAAAGTAGGCAGCCACCTTAAAACTGTGCTCGAGTGTTTTTTTTTTTGGTTTTTGCCCAACCCCATCCCCCTCAAAAATCCAATTGTCACAAGAGCGAAAACACCGGTCTATGGAATCAGTCTATATAGATACGGTTGTGATCGAAAATTTGTAAAAAAAAATCCTTCTTAACTCATGTTTCGGATCGTAGTTAACAGATGCCGCCGAAAAACTACAGTTTTATTCCTGCTTTTAGCAGGAATACTGATTCTGGTGCGGAATATTGCCCAACGAAAACGACGAGAAGAAGAAATTCCAACAATAGCTGTTTTAATCAGCCAACGTGGTCATCCGCATATACCTCATTATATCTCCTCAAAACATCTCTACAACTACACAGAAACTCTTCGAATCCAAACATTAAGAAAAACTGGAGTATTTGCATCTGTCAATTCTGGTAGAGCAGAACAAATCAATATCCATTTATGGTTCAACTTGTGTGGTTCAGATTTGAGAACACTTCTCTACTTTCCATGTTTTCCCAACGTCCCTTCAGCAAGAAAATTATATCCAAGTTTAGAGATTAAAAATTTAGGGGAAAGCTATGGGAAACGTGTATTTGGTTTTATCGTAGCTCCTGAAAGCACTGGGGTTTTATTTCGTTTGAAAGCAAGTGGAACAGCGGAATTCTGGCTCAGCTCAGACAAAAATCCTCAAAATTGTAGGAGAATACTACAGATTGCTTCACCGCAAGGCACAGACTTTCTAATTAGTGATGAGTTTATCGAATTAAAAAGGTCTAATTTTTACTATTTCGAAATTCTACACAAGCATGGTGGTAGCCGGGAAAAGGATTTTATTAGTTTAGAGTGGAAATTTGGCGAAAAAAATAATTTTCAGCAAATTTCAGCCAAGTATTTTCATGGATATCAAGATGACCTTCACATTGCAGGAGACGTCGTAAATCCTAAATCTTTCCCTTTAGCTGGTCTTAAAATCCATAGAAAAAATATCTCTGAGAGGGCAAAAGTTGCTAACGAGATATATCACAGAGAAGACATTTATCAACTTCCATTTTTCCCTCAACAGCTTATAAAGGATTTATTTCCCAAGTGTCCTTATAAGCCAAAGTATTTAATAAAACGCAAGTTGGAAAGATATGGTTCCAAATGGGAGAACATTTATTCTTCATTATACCCATCTGATAATTCTAATGTCACAGAATCAAATGGGTTTGTTACTTTTGGTAATGATGTTCTAGGAGAGAGTGAAGCTTTGAAGGTCGTTGATATGGTGAAAAAGCAGTTTGTAGACAAAGGATTGAGGTATGGTCTGATTTGCCATAATTAAGTGGTGTTGTCATTGTTATGGGGTGGTATGGGTCAGACAGACACAACATAAGAGTTAATGAACTTAGTCTTATACAATATTTTACCTGCCCTTAAGGTATCAGGGTACCCCTAGCGACCAGTGTGCATTAAACTCTTAATAGCGCAAAACCTTTTAATCAAAACCTCAACAAAGTATACATTTTCTGAAAGCTGAATAAATGTAGAAACTATTCCTTTTTTTGCTTTTTGTAAAATAAATTTATCCTTTTAAGTTAGAGCGAATTATTCAAATTTTCACCTAGGCATCTTCGCGGAGTTCGATGACAGCTGGTAATGATCGAAAACCAATGCTTATTACCTTTCCAAGATCACAAGACATCACTTGTCAAAATTGTGTCTCCGATTTTTGATTAGTTGCCCCGTTGCATTTTTATACGCTCCTAAAGTTATGACGCTGCTATATCAGCTGTATCCGAGCCAAAATCCAAGATAACTTTGGAAGTAAACAAAAAATCAAAAATCGGAGACACACTTTTGAAGAACGACTATCCAAGATGACTTCCTCAAAATTTCAGTTAAATCGGTTAAATTCCCTTTGACAACAAACTCAAAATATACGTGTAACTGAACGCAAAATCACTTCCGAGAAAAACGCAAGATTGTTTTTCAAGCCAAGAAGTGCATTTGTTGACATAAGGAGATTAGGGACACCAAAATGTGTTCTCGATGACAGATAAAGTATCCAGAAACCAAGATCGAATTACTTTATCACTGTTATTCAGGGCGGGAAGTTCAGATAAACTCCCAACTGAACTTTGCTTATTCAGTATCGCTCAGTAGTGTTTTTTAGGCATTCATCGCTAGTATTATTCAAGTTCAGACATTTTGTTCGCTCAGGGTATACTTTTTATTTTTAAATGTACGCCTAACTAAAGAGAAAAGCAAGCAAACAGCAGGGAATCAAAACAAAGGTCCAAAAGCGTCCAAGGTAAAACAACAGTGGCTGATAGAGATGTAACGACGGATCGTTGACAAGTGATGTCAACAATAAATCGAAAACTATTAAAGCTAAAAAGTCGTTTTTCATTTATTTCTCGCTATTAAATAACGCTATTGGAAAATAGCTTTTGGAAAATGATAGCTTATCGTGCATTTTCTCGCAAAATGTAAAAACCTAAAAATCAATCTTTCATAGCAATTTTGGGGTACCCTGATACCTTAAGGCTAAGTTACACAAGAGGATTTGCAAAAACAGTTTTTTTGGACAGCACTTGCTCAGTTGATGTAATGTATTCAGAAAATCTGAATGCATTACGTAGGCTGTCCCATGTAACATCCAAGACAAACAAATTGAAGTAAAATTTCAATTTCAACAACACTCTGTGAGTTTTCATTCCAAAGTCAAAACCTTGCAACTCAAAATAAAGAATTTTTTGCATCATTGCATGAAAAATCTTCTTGCCTTGTCTCATGTAGTATCCCCTTCATACAAACTGAGTATAAATAGACACCATAAATGCAATAGCATTTGCCAGCTTCAGTATCTTAAGTCTAAGTGATATTTCCAACCTTTACTAACCTTGAGTTCTGTATTCTTATAGGGATTATGAGCTTCAGAATATCATAAATATTGAGTCAAAACATTATCGGTATCTTGTGGAATTACAGTTCCGTAACATCAAGACTGAAAAAAGCTTCCAATTCTCAGAGTATCTTTACTTGCCAGAAAGAAGCAGCAGTTTATGCTATCCTGAAGGTTTCAGCTGGAACAAGACCAGCATGGTCAATTTTTTGGTTACATCTGGGCACAACCAGGCACGATGGGTCTATCATTTCATTAACAACATGGACAAAATTTATAAGGAGACCAAGGATGTCAATTTTAATATTATCATCAATGATTTCCTGAGTCCTCATGCAGATTTGAAGCAAGCTTTAGAGAGCAGCTCATTACCAAACTACATGCTTTTAACTACATCAGGGAGGTTCCATAAAACTCTTGGTCTTCAACAGGCTGCCAATGCTGTCACTGATCCTCTTGGAATCGTTGTTATCCTGGACTTGCATCTTGATGTCCCTGCTTACTTTGTTGATGATGTGCGCAAGGTATGAAAATGGTTCGATATTCTAGAGTATAAGATCATATTTATTGGAAGTTGGAAAGTGAACACTGTCCTGTTTAATAGCAAATATCAGTAACACTCCATTGCCTTCAAACAATCATCTGTCACCTTTACTGCACACCCTATTCCGTCTCATCTCTACTCCACACCCTATCCCATCTTCTCTCAATACCCTCCCTTTAATTCTCTCCCTCTCCCTCTAACACCGACCTAACCTCTAATCCACTCACATCTTCTCTCAATACCCCTTAACCCTACTGCACACTCCATTCCTTTGTTATTCAAATACACCTCACCCCTACTCCACACCCCATTCCTTACCCCAGAACCTTTCACCTCACTTTGCACTTCATCCGGTCACATCACTCCTAAATTCTTGTGTTCCTATTTTTAAGCAATTTATTTTATATCTTTGTCATCAGCATACTGTCTTGGGACTTCAAGCCTATTCCCCAGTACTGGCGCGTCTAGAGTGTGGCTCAAATGCAGTAGTGAAGATGGGTTCATACTGGGAGTTCCATGGATATGGAATGGTAGGAATATACAAAAAAGACTGGGACAAGTTTGGAGGCATGAATATTGAAGAATTCAAGTACAAATGGGGAGGAGAGGATATTGAAATGTATGACAGAATACTAATGGCAGGATATGAGGCAGATAGGAAAAAAATTGTAGGATTACATCATTATTTTCATTCAAAGAAAGGTATGTGGAACCGCTAGATTGGAACTACACTCTTTGATGACAATTATTTCTCAAAGTTAGTTTAAGAGCATTTGCCTGATCAGTTAACTGTCTTTGCAGCAATGATGAAAAGGTAAATTATACACCGTGAAAAGATGAAAAAACTTTTTGAAAAAATAAAAAATAAAAAAAAAAAGTAAGTTTTTTCATCTTTTCATGGTGTATAATTTACCTTTTCATCATTACTGTTTCATTAGAAACACCGACGCAGCTCACACTAGTTTTTAGCTAGTTATATCTTCTTGTCTTTGCAGCACTTCTAGTAACCTCCCAGTGAAATCTGGAGTTCCTCGAGGTGATATCTTGGGGCTGGTATTATTTGTATTTATGTTGAGTTGCAGAGCTATAACAAAATCACTGATTAGAGTGAACAAAAAGTCAATATGTTTATGGTATAGCTTAAAATTAATTATAAAATACATCTAGATCATTTATTTTTGAATTTTATTCAACGCTGAACAGTTATTTTAGTGAGAAAAGAAAGCAAAAAAATAGTTTTATATGGAAGTCTCAAACAAGGTTCAGGTAATGCTATCTGTATTATTTATTATAGTGTTTACAAATAAATAGATAAATAGAAGAGATTTATAGTGTAATAAAATAACCAGCTCCATTATGGTTATTTAATGATTGGTTAATCAAGGCAGAATGACAGAAAATTAGAGAATCCCCTTCCTACGAGAACCTACGAAAATAAGCCCCTTGTCACATGATTCTTTTGTTCTGAGACCAAAAAGACACCTTGGGCAAATTTAAGCGCAGGGCTTGTTTTCAGAGGTTTATAGTATTTGAGAATTATTTGCCGAAGGCAAACTGAATATCAAATTTAACGAGACACAAGTCTTCTAGCAGAGGTAAATATTTCCCGATATTCACTGAGCCTTGCTTTAGTATTTTTAACACAAGTGAATATAATAAATAATGGGAGAGAGTTTATTTCGTTTTTTCAAATTTTATTTATCTCTGCAACTAGTGGCAAGAATCGACAAATGAGCATGTGAGTGCGCACTTAATTCACCTGTAAGTGAATATAGCAGCATAAGATGTAAATAATTGTTACCAATGAGCGTGCCAGATTTATTATATCCACTTATGTAAAAATACTAATATGAATTTTTCTTCCTGCCATCCAACAAAGATACCTTTATAATTATATGAGAATAAAAGATCTTCTGTATCCATTTTTGATTTTTTTTCTACCAATTTGGTGCCCATATTAGTATAGGAAATCGCACGATCTCGAGTACAATTTGGAAATTAATAGACACGAGTAATGTTTTGAAAGTTCTTGTAATTGCACGAGCCTTTAGGCGAGTACAATTGAAGAACTTTCAAAACATTACGAGTGTCTATTAATTCCAAATTGTACGAGAAGATCGTGCGATTTTTTGTTTATAGTTCACTCAACAAAATTTCAGTAAAAAATGCGAAGCGACGCCGTTCATCTTTGTCTATTTGGCGGCCGATTTCCAGTCCATCGTGCAACTGAAATGCATAAAAAAGATGAGTTCTTACGGCTTTAAAAGCTTATTTATGCTTTTTAAGTACAAAATGATAGAAAGTAATTGTTTTGACATTGTTTTAGCCGTGTTGCCATAGCGACTTAATTCGGAACTCCTACAGGAGTACAATTAACGCTATAATTGTACTCCTCTCGACCAATCAGAGTCGAGTAATTTTGTTGTGTACTATAAGTAATTTAATCATAATTTTGTAATTTACAATTTTTTTCTAATTATTTTTATGATATTTTTAAGATTCATTTCTTTCATGTGTATATTATTTAAGAATGTACCCATAATTTAAGCAGCAAATAAACATGATATATTAACAAATACAATCTGCCGTCAGAACGATGTTCAGGGTCATTTATTTTCACCATCAGCGCGGTCTACTGGTCGTAGTTTGTTGATAGTACTTCAGGATTATGCTTGTGCAACCTATAGACAATAAAAATGACACCTTCATTTGTTCTGTTTAAAAGTCAAGCAGTCATACTTGTCATGCAAATTACTGAAAGTCTTTGAGGGACTGGTACCACAGGGTTTGCCATAATTGTCTTAATTGTCCTAATTCATCTTAGTAATGATAAAAGGGTAAATTTTACACTGAAAAGATGAAAAAACTTACTAACGTTTCGGACGCTAGTCCTTCATCGAAGTAAAAGAGGAGTTCTTTTTTTCATCTTTTTCACGGTGTAAAATTTACCCTTATATCATTTATACTAAGATGAATTAGAAACACTGATGCAGCTCACGCTAGTTTTTAGCTTGTAGTTATCTCTCCTAATTCATCTTAGTGCAATGTTTTCCCATTAGGGATCATGCTTCATTCCCTAGAGTATAATTTCTTTGTTTAATGGTTGTGCAGGAGACGACACATCAAAATGGATACAAGTCTAACAAAGCATCTTATTCTCGAAAAAATGATGTGGTTTGTAATGGGAGAACATTGTACCACAACAAAATAGGTCTGGGTCCTGTCCATTCGGATCTACCATTGAAGCACATTTGTACTTTACCTACCACTTCAAAGTAACCATTCTTTCCTTTCTTGGCAGAGGACTTACTTCTGTGGACAAAAGCAGAGGATTAGGAAAATCTTTATCATAAACAACATGTTTCCTGCCCTTTGCACTACTGAATAAAAAAGTGGAAATGTAGCCAGAATTCTTTGTAAGACATTTCTTACCCTTTGGTGAAGATTATCTTGCCTTTCTTGCCATTAAACATGTTGTGTGAAATTCTGTCAAACAAATGTAGATAAATAAGATATTTGAACCAAATAGAGATTTTATGTTTTCTTGCTTGACTATCAAAAAAGTAGTCCACTTGACCTCGAGGTTTAATTATTATTTAACATGACTATTATTATGCATCCTTACTCTTTACCAGTAGTCAGTAATTTTACTAAGTGTATTGTAAACAAATCAGTAGCGTGTGTCACATTATCACGAGGTGCAATTTAGTGTTCACTATTACCTAATAAGGTTTATCTATCGAGGAAAGGTATGCGTATGAGGTTGGTCATATAATCTCATACGCCCAGGGTTCAACCACATTTAAGCCCTTGCGAGCACACTTTCTACTTCGTAGCGTCGAAAACCATCAGGTAAGCGTTCCGTAATAATTTTTGACTCCTTTGACTTCATCCTAAGTGTAATTAAGATGGGGGAGGTGCCGAAGGTACTCATTTTGGGTCATTCCTTTGTACGACGCCTAAGCAGTGATCTAAAAGCTCGTTTTGACCCTCGAGTTGATCCGTTTTTCAGTTTACGGGGAACAGCACGTATTATTATGCATGGTATTGGGAGTCGAACAGTTACAAAGATTAGGATTTATGACCTGCACGTGGTCCGTCGGCACTCCCCTGTTATCTCCCACAACTAGACTGTTTGGGTAATAGATCTTTTTCAAGTTCCAAATTATCAGTGTATTCCTTGATTACAAACTCATTTACTCTGGCTTAGCCATATATGTGTCTAAATATTCACAAAAATCAATGGTTAAGTAAATATTTCACAACTTCAACAATACAAACCCTTTGAAATTCCAGGGACCTTCATTGGAACACATGACTATTTTGCACAAAGTCAAAGCTAACCCTGAACAACAAAGAACTTGAAACTGGAGTGTTTACATGACAACAATGGGAAGCCCACTGTTATTACTTACTCATTTGTTTCAATTTTGAGCAGTTCTCTTTTGTCAAGTGCCACAATAATTTGAACAATTGCCTCCACGACATGACTTGTGCTAAGAATGAGATCACCCTAAAAAACAATGAGGATTTGGGTATTGAAATACAGAATAAACTTCAAAAATCAATATATTCCTAAATTCCAATTCCATGTCTCCTTTCTCACTATAATGGAAAAACGTGGTTATGATTGTTTAACTTGTAAAGAAAACGTTGCACAATATTTTTTTAATAACATGAAAGTTCTTGCATAGCAGAACTATTGAAAGAGTAGTTTACATCAAGAAATAGAGATTTCACACAAAAATACCTTATCTTCTTTGTCGGTGCCAGCAATATGAAGAACGAAAACGTCATCTTTTAAACTACTCACAGAAATTGCTGCAGAAAACAATAATACACTTAAAAACAAGAACTTTGGGAAATAAGTTATAAAAGGGTGCAACCTACTCTGCAACTACACATGCAAGTTTAATGTAATAACTTCCTATTAAGTGTAGCAATCTTTCTTTCCCTTATACTAACTCGTTTTCCCATGTCATCAATTTATTCCACCACCTAATCCCAACAGCCTGTTTATCTGTTAAGCCTAATTTCCCACTAGTGACACAGGCAGATTAAATTTTAAAGCTAGTGCATGTTCTAATCACTATGAAAAGAAGCGATGCAACCGCCAACGCATTTTATCTTGCATTGGCTTGCGCTTGTGCGTATGCTTGTGTCAGCTTGTGCCACAATGGAGAAACAGGTTTTATTCCCACTTGTCCCCCTCCCCCTCCCCTTAAAAAGTCTAGTTGATCAAAACCCCTCACCAACCTTTCAAGGCAGAGTAAGACAGCTTGTGTTTCTGTTTGAAATTCTTGTCATCCAGCAGATAAATTGCCTGAAAGAACATCATTGAAATCATATAAAATACTACCATGTATGTGTTTGGAAATAACTCATAGAGATCTTTAGCATGAGGTTTACCCTTAACCCAGGTGCATGGTGAGATCTCGATTATAGGGAGGGCGACAATTTACTATTTTCCCGCCAAATCCACAGGAATCTAGCCTGCTGTGCAGACACTTTTAGTGTCGGCTCGTTTCCTTTCCCTCCCCACAAACGTCTGCTCAAACTAGCCACACATTCCTTTCCCTTAGATTTACCAATCCCGGAATCCTGCATGAATTATTTAAATTTTGGTGTCGACTGCAACCTTTTGGGGGGCACGTGGCCCCCGTGCCCCTCTTCCTATGCTAGTGCGCTAACTGCCAGGGATCAGGCCCTTAAAAACGCCCGCAAACACAGAGAAACACGCAGCATCAATAAAATTCAATATGGCGGCTCTTCAAGCAACAATTCGTTATGACGCCTTGCTAAATGATGGACGTAAACACGTAAACGCCTGTGGTCGAACTGCAGTTTGAGATTTGCGGTACCTAGCAAGAACGTCGTGCTAAAGGTCTCTATTATCGTCTACTCTCAAGACCAACGATTCTCCAAATGGTAGCCACTTTATAACTGAAGTAACTAAACTCACATGTAAGACATAAACAGAAAACAGTGCGCACGAATACAAAGAAACGTGGGAAAAGGTCCCGGGGGGGGGGGGGGGTACTACCACCCCAACTTGGGTAGGGGTGTGCCGCCAGGACCTCAAAACCCTGACCCTATCCCAGACCTAAGATTTTGATTTTACATACCCTTTCCCAGACTAAAACTAAGAATTGTACACCCTATCCCAGACTAAAAGACGAAAAATACGGTTTTACAATCGATTGCAATCAATATTTACTAACATTTTTATTGTTTTTGTGTCGGCAGAAAGCGCAGCCTATTCGCCAGACAAAAACGACCAAATCGTTAACCCTATCCCAGACTAAGATGATACCCTACCCCAGACAAAATGTCAAAAAATGATACCCTACCCCAGACCCAAAAGCCGAAAAACCATACCCTATAGGGCGGTACATACCCGTATAGCAAATATAGGGCAGTACCCCCCCCCCCCCCCCCGGGGAAAAGGTCTGCACAATCAATTTAAATCATCCTTACAGTCCTCCTAATCTCTTTACTCAAGCTACTCAATGGGTGTCTTTGACGCACGCATCGATAACAGTATCCAGTACAAAAACCAGCTATGACCTATACTAATGATGAGGGAAAATCTGCAACGAAAAAGTGATTCAAGCTTCGTTTTCTGGACAGATAAGGCATGTTGTCCATCCCTATTTACCTACTGCATTATCTGCATCGATAAATACGTTAAGAATTATCCAAGGCTACTGACCGTATCTGTGAGAATAAGAACACGTGATCTGGGCTTGTAGCCATTTCTGTCATATTTGCGAACTCCAACGCAGTACTGTAAAAAAAGCGTCAAAAAACGTTCAATATTATAATCGCAGGTGAACCTGTGAAAGTTCTGTTGTACAGGATCGAAGATAGTATCTGGTGTCTTACCTTAGCCATTTCAGTGGGTCCCGCGATTTGTTGATCAAACACTAAGGATTTTTGCATGTCCTGGGACACGTCTGCAAAACATAACGAATGGTAGAGAGAATGAATATATTCAACGTTGATTGCCTTTTATTTCCGTAAACTGCTTTGCTCGGGGTCGATCCACCCTACCCTTCCCTCTCATCCCCCAAACAAACACCACCACTTTGTGACTCTCGCTATTCATAGCCATTCCGTGGTCAGTGAGTAAAAGGCTGGGTCGATTTGGCATTACAGTGCATTGTGGAATTGTTTTAGGGGGAATATTTCCAAGATGGCGTCTAAGACTTTACAGTCCCAAAACGCACTGCCAATTTAACTCGACCTCTGAATGGCTTCCAACTATGTGCGACTGACATTTGTGTAGACTGACGTCATCCAAGGAAGAAAAGCTAAAATTTAAGTATGTGTAATATGGCTTACCAAGTCTGTTGGTGACAAATGGGATGGCAACACTCGCAGGGTAGTTTGCTTTCTTGTTTAGGAACAACTCACTGGCCAAAAGTTTCATGTCAAGCTAGAAATCACAGCAAAAGAAAAGTAATTCGAATCAATCCAAAAACGTTGTTAAAGAGCGTTCAAGCCCGACTCTAACTTAACCAGAGTTAAAGCCGGCCGGACTGCACGCAGGTTACTCACTTCAGGCTTCTTAAGATTCCTTGCTGCAGATGAAGATTCCTATTCACTGATTTATGTCGAACACACTTATAATAAATATCTCATCCCTAAATAAACCAGCCCGTCCTAGTTTTCCAAAGTTTTTTTATTTTTTATCTATTTCTTCATTCCAGCTATTTGAATATAAGGCCCAAAAGAGAGCGTGTGACATGGATTTTCATCCAGTTCTCAACCATTCAACTACCTGTGCCTTACGTTCTGGAGTCATCTTCTTCATGTAAGAACTCAGTTGATGGCGGGAGTGGTATTGGTGAAGAAGATCGGATGCCTGGAAGAGATTCAACAAGACTAAAGTAAGGCATTGCTATCACATGTGGAACTTTTCATGCATAAAATAATATATATTCGATTTTGGAGAACATTAAAAACAAAGCTGAAGACTTAAATCAAAGAGGATCCAAGAAAGTAAAAAGAATTGCTTTCATAGATGTCGTCTGTTATTGCCGAGCCTTTTCCAGGTGAAGGCAAAAAACCGTGGGAAAATGCTCAATATTTTTAATTTGTGACGTATTTCCGGGTCCAACCGCTCACAAAAACCGCTAAAATAATGAAGCTAAAATATTAGTCAACATTACCGCATCCTTGTTCGAAAAAACGTAAAAGTACTCTTTACCTCTTTAAGTGAAGGAGGAGGCGTTGGCCATGACTTATCAAGGATTGTCTTTGGAAGATTCCTCGACAGGTTGAGAAGAAACGCCATGCGAACGTACGCTAAGAACTGAAACAAAAGTAATGGTTGGTCTCACTATTTCTTGTGTAACTCAATTATTTCAAGTTTTCAACATTAGTTTGCCACTTACTCCGACGTTGTCTTCGTTTGCTTCTTCGTTTCTGGTGATGAAACCTCTGACGAACCTACGAGGAATTTTCGCTTTTAATTTTCATTTTAATTTTCGCACGAAGTACCTAACAGGTTTCACAATTCACGAGGACCCAGAAAAAACATCGTAGATTTTAGAAGCTGAGGGAAGGGAAACCCGGAGAGCCAAAGAAAAAACCCTCCGAAGCAAATATATTGGCAGGTCCGAGGAACCAATACCATATCGCCAATGCCACAACTGTTAGATTTGAACGCATCCATCGTATTTTTTTTAAATGCAGTAGCACGGAATTGTCTTTATTTACTCTTGAAAATATAATTAATATGTATACATTTTTTTCAGACTAGATTCTATTAACAATCAGACGTGAAAGTTATATATATATATACGTTATAAAGTTATACATATATATATACGTTTGAGTCTGAGGGCTAAGTTAACTGTAAGTTTTCTAGTTAACCTCCAGCCTTTTTATGTTGCTATCAAAAGCAGGTATAAGAAAAGATTTTAAAAAAGGTAAAGTGTATAAGTAAATGAAATGATCTTTTAAAAATGAAAAAAAATACATACTTCCTTATCAGATGAGCAGCATTTTTTCTTCGAGCTAACAGTCTTTGTGCTTTCAATCTCTTCCAGTGTGCAGCCAGGGTGGTGACTGCCAAACGAACTTGAAGGAATTTCTTCCTGGCGCTGTACCCCCTATACTTTTTCTGGATAATGACCGCTGAAGATGATTTAAAAAGATACCAATGTAAATACTCTGTAATTTTGGTTTTGTAATTAATGGTTTAAAGCATTTGTGAAAAATAAGCCGATAATCGATTTATTTTCCAGTAAAATGTTTGCTTCCTACAATAACTTTCCAGATTTCAGTACGTTGGTCGCACGTTTTTAACGCAAAAAGGGTGAACTTCAACGGCTAAACGAAGTCTCAATTTACTTCTAGTATGTTCTTTGATTATGCAAAATAAAACAAAAAATCTGACGATGGGATCTTTTGCCCGTGAATTTCCTTAACTTAATGATTAACACATGAAAATTAATAATTACAAAATTGAAAAGCATTTTTTTTTGCAGCTTTAGCGCTAATCAGGAAGATGACGTCCCCCCTCCCCCTCCCTCCTGCATTTTTGCAGTTCTTCCCCCCCCCCCCCCCCCTCTCAAAATAGACGGTAGAATTTTCCCTGCAGGATTCCAACACGACTTCTTCTTCAGCCGGACGTTTAAAACACATTTTTAAAAAGGTTCCACAAGATTTTCCATAATGTCTCTAAAAATGCAGCAGGATTTTCATGATATTTCTTCACTCTGCACCCGCAGAATGTCCCATGATCCTGGATGGAAGGAATCGAATCAGTGTGTGTGTGTGTATTTGGAGGGGGAGATAAAATGTGTATTGCACAACGAGTTAATAAAGGGTGACTCCTAGAAAAGATGTAATCAATGCTCAAATAGCACTGAATAGCGTTAAAATATGCTAATTCTATCGCTTTATAATGTTTGATTTATAGCTTTTAGTGTTTGTTCTCTAAAGAGTGGCACCTCAGAGAGATATATTCATAGATTACTAACTCACCAATCTTATCCTTCTTTGTATGATACATGTCTTCAATGTTGAACAGTGTTTTAGGATTTCTGATGAATATCTTGCTCCTGTAGAAATACCAGATAGCATGCAATACAGGTTCAGTAAAGAGACGATCTTGCCTGGTAATTTTGAAATGTGAAGCACGGGTGGCGTAGCGGTGATAGCGCCAATGCGACCCAGGTTCGAGTCCCACCGGGCTCGGTGTTGTTAGTAGAGTTGCTTGTTAATTCTCTCCCGTACTTCAAGGTATTTTTCCGGGTTTCCTGGCTTTCTTCCGTCCGCAAAAATCAACTTCTAAATTCCAATTGGAATCCAGTGGAAGAAGAGCAAATCTGTGGAATCCACTGTTGATTCTCATCATTATTATTTATTAAAAGAAATCGAGGAATGATGCGCTAGACCCAGTACAGGAGATGGAAACTGCTAGTAATTCCTGCCCTGAGAATAAGAAGTCTCACAGACCAAACGAATGAGTGGAGTGCGCATCCCACCAACTAAAAACACTGTGATCATTCAGGGATTCCATGTCTGGGCGTTTTTCTTTGTTTGTTTGTTTTTTTCGAGGGTAGCATTTAATAGCCAGTGCATGGCTAACAAACATGTGGCCTGTGCGGTTCCATGATCGAATTGGAATTTAGGAGTCGATTTTTGTGGAGAGAGGAACGCCGTGGGAGAACCCGGAGAAATAACCCTCGACGAGAGGCGAGCGATTTCACCACTACGCCACCCATGCTTCCTGTTATTGGGTTTATACTACTCGTAGATTACTGGTAGTAAAGGCGCTACTTACAATCCCAGCTTATATTCCTCTGGTTTGAAGCCAACATGAACACAGATCTCGTTAACTCCTTCCTTCGGATTACCTGGAACAACAAAAGATAAATGAGGTTTTTGTTGCGCGCACGCTTCCTAAGCCCCGTTTACACTAGTAATTTGGTCGCACAACTTCAGATCGCAGTCGAGTCGACGCAACTTCGAACATGATAAGAATATGATATGCCAAGAATTTTAAAAACATTTCCTATCAAAAAAAAAAAAAGCACAAAAAATTTTAAAATATTTTTTTTTCCGCGCGCGTTGGCCCCGTGCGCGAGCGATTCGTAACTTGTTGACTATATAAATTGTTGGTATGTCTTCTTATTTATCATGGCTCTTGACCAATCAGAAAGCGAGAAAATTTGCATTAATGGTACAAAATAAAGCAAGTGAATCCAGAGAGTCGAGAGTCAAGTAAGAATAAGAAATAGTTCCAAACATAGAGGTAGGCGCAATGTGCAAGGGGGAAGTGGGGGGTGGGGGGGGGGGGGGGGTCTCCATACCATGCCACGTCGGCCAAGTCGCAGGACACAAGCACTTGTACCTATTAATCAAAAATATTCACAATCAATAAAAACACCGATTATGTGGGGTTAATATGAGAACTTTCAAAACATCACGAGTATCTATCAATTACAAATTGTACGAGAAGATCGTGCGATGCTTTGTTTATAATACACTAAACAAAATTACTCTACAGAGTACAATATGGGATTTAATTTTACTCCTCTTGTCCAATCAGAAGCAAGTAATTTACAGAGTACAATATGGGATTTAATTTTACTCCTCTTTTCCAATCAGAAGCAAGTAATTTTGTTGAGTGTATCATAAATATGCTAATCTTGCAAGTGAAATGCAGACTGAATGATTACCGGTTAAGGAAGAAAGTATGGGGTCTTCTGTAGGCGAAACCAGCTCGTCTGACCCTCACATTCTCCATCAGACCAAGATATTTGACTTGATGCCGAACCAACTGCTCGTCAAAATTGCCTGAGAAAATAATCACAATAATGGAATGGTTCAAAATAAAATAAAATAAAATAAAAAAGAGAATGCAAAATTCTTATCTTTTATTTTTTGCAAAAGTAACCCTCCTTAATCGCAACTGTGTTTATCAATGAGTTTACAGGTGAACATTTAAAAGTGGCGAGATCATTAGATCTTTTCTAGGCACTAAATATAGAGTTAAAATGCTCATTAGAACAACTAGAAAAGGCAAAAATATGATCCATAACTTATCCTTATTCAAACACAAATCCTTGTATGAAGGAACCTCTTTGCATAGAACAGAATCATCTTAGGTTTTGGGCCTACTTATCTTGCGAAAGATGTCACACTTAAAAGATCTTTTTCTAAACAAAGACCAATGGCTTAGGGAGAGGGAAAGAGAGGCAATATCCTCTCCTAAAAGTCAAGATGTTTGAGAAAAATCGAATGTCAAAACCCGGTTGTACCGATGACTTTTACTGTTGGAGGTCCCATGGATTTGACGGGACCTTTCGCGCCAAAATGGACGCGCGCGCGCTCGCCCCCAATTATCTATGAGACTATCGATGGGCACTGACTGAGACACGACAACTACTCACCGGATCGTTTACTGTCGTTGGGTTTAATGCATCTTACGTAAGAAGGTTGTTTGCTCATGAGGATTGACATCAGGTGATTCAAGCTTGTCTTGAACTGAGTACCAGCCTGCCAGAACAACAACGACTAAATGATATCCACATTGCTAATCTCCATAGATGCATTAAAAATATCAGCCGTAGCAGCTTTATTAATTCAGCGTCACGATCCGCAAACAACATCAGTTATCAGCAGTAACAACACTATTGTCAACAAGATCAAAATGTACAGACGATGAACAACGCTTTTGTTCAATCGATATTGAATTATCCTATAAGAATAACTGATCAGTGAAATATTAGCAAGGTTTACTAGGGAACATGCACAGTATTACTTACAGTGTCAGGTCTCTTTAAAGACTGCATTTCCTCTTGAGGAAACATCTCCGACGTAATGATGTTTGTGCTTTGACACATGGCCTAGTGGTAGATAGCGTTAGATATCGTTATTACGGCAATGTATATAAATCGTCTTTAAGTATTCAAATAGCCTCTTTCTTATTACCTCCTTCAAGTCTCTGTACAAGAGATCGTTGTTTTTGTCAACAAAACCTAAAAAAGGCAAATGAAACTGGATAAGCATCTAGAATCCCAAACTCAGAACCACAATCCAAGGTTAACACCGATTTTCCCCTCTTTCTTTGAAATTTAAAAACGCAAATTATGTACGAACTCTTTTTCGATTCTTTCACCTGGTGCAATCATGGATCATAAAATGATCCATGGCGCAATCAATCGCGAGGAAAATTACACATTATAAGAACTAACCGACCTCATATACATCTATATGAAATCGCTTTACATGGGCAAACCTTTTTACTGCGACCACCTTGCCCGACGCAAGGAGTGGTCGTTTACGACAGGTTTACGGGTTTATGATGACATACCAGTGACATTGTAGACCACATTGCCAGCGTAGTGCTTCAGTTTAAATTCCTGTAAGAAATATGTTTAAGTTGTGAAGACAGACGAAATGACTTTGTTGGCGTCTAGCATTTGTTGCAAAACAAGACATAGGTATTTTCGACTGTCATTATTACCACAGCCAGCCCAACCAGAATGGTGGTTTTGAACTTACGTTTCGTGCGATGGATTTTCGTTCAGCGTAGTCACCAGTAGCATGACTAGAATAAACGAAAAGCATACGAGTCAATATTAGATCCATATTCTAGCTTACTTTCCATGACATCGCGCAGATAAGTGTAAAAAACACTTGCAATGTACTCTTTTGTTTTATTATTTTTTTCAGGTTTTATTGCTGCTGCTGTGGTACGTCGTACTGCTGATTGGTTTTTTTTATAGTTGTTGTCGTTACTGCTGCTGTTGTTGTTGAATGTCGTACTAGTGACAGCTCTTGTTGTTGGTGGTGGTAATGGTGGTGCTGGTGTGGTTGTTGTTATTGTTATTGTTGGTGTGGTGGTGGTGTTGTTGTTGATGGTGTTGGTGTTGCTGGTGGTTGGTGGTGTTGTTGGTGGTAATGGTGGTGGTGTTGTTGTTGTTGTTGTTGTTGTTGTTGTTATTGTTGCTGATGGTGCTGGTGCTGGTGTGGTTGTTGTTTTTGATGTCAGTGTTGCTGATTTTGATTCTGAGAATTTCTTAACGGCCTTACCACAAGAAATGTGGATGTCCACCAATAGCCGTTTCTAGTTTGGTTATGAACGTACTGTCAGACACTTGTCCTGGGCGAACACACTCCTCGTCCTAAGAAAAAAAGAAATCAGTATTCAAACTACCATCCAAAACCCTTATACTAATACTCACTTCATGGATTAAACTCATGCTCTCCGGTCTGCACCGATTTCAAGCGTTACACGACGCTCGAGATTTAAATTGTAAATAGGGAGAGTGGAATTACTCATGGAGAAGGTGTGGTGTTACATGTATAAAACCTCAGTTTCCAGCTTTTTTCTGTGCCAAGCTGGGACTTGCCGATGCATCAAGTATCTCTGATGAACCATTTTATTGGTAATAGACCACTTAGGCTTAGGCTGTAATATTTTGCTATTTCAGATCACGTGTCATTCCCTAGAGTGTCATTTCTCTATTTAACAGTTGTGCATGAGAAGACACAGGAATAGTGATACCACTCAAACAAAGAATCTTATTCTCAAGAGAAAGACACGTGGTCTGAAGTGGGAACATCTTACGCTTGGTCTAAAAAAAATTCTGGGGGGGGGGGGGGGGGGGGGGGTGTTACTATTTAAACCAATTCCGGCATGCAGTTCAAAATTCGTTTGCTGATGGGAAGAAAAGAGCGGGAAACTTTGAATTCCGACAAATGGTACACGCGTCTACCAGACGTACAGAAAAGAGCGCGAAAAGTAATTTACTTCAATTGAAAGGTCGAGTTTTTTGGAACTTTCCCATATGAATGACACATACTATTTGTTTTTCCAACCGGAATTTCCGGTTTTTCCGGGTACATGGCAAGCACCCCAGATAACCTATGTTAATGAAGACTTACCAACAATGAGATAATACCCTTGTGTTTCACTTCAATGAGGTCACAGATTATTTTGTTGTCAAAGTATTCCACTGGCTCCCACTGAAGGTACAAGAAAATTCTCACTTTAGTCATCGTTACCAGAACGTAAGGAACATGTAAAACCCCCATGAAGGACTGCTGGAACCGTACAACGAGATGTTGCTCGGTTCTAAAGCTACAGAGATTGGGGAAAAAGCTGAAGCAAGTGAGAGTGAACCGCTAACAAAACACTAAACAGTCTATATACTATACTATTTAAATTGGTGCGAAACCCGCTTTGGGATTTTGACAACTGGTTGCTTAATTAAGGTTGGTTGGTTATTAATAGGAGTTAATACCCGCTGTTTACCTCGATTCCTTCATTCTTGTACTCTTCTTGCTCCTCTCGTAGTGTCAGTTCAATAAACAGTTGCTGGAGTTTCTCATTGCAGTAGTTGATGCAAAACTGTTCGAAACTGAAGTTTAAAACACGTTACATCAGCAACCAGGGCCAAACATAACTGAACGGTTCTTATATAAGTGTATTTTTACAAACTTCATCAATGCGCTTTAAAAACTTCATAATTATTGTCACTGGAGGAGTTAACGAAATACATATTGAGAAGCATATTACAGCCATGAAGTAGGCTGTTTAATAATCAAGATACAATCTTCAAATCGCCAGCATTCGAATAGTTGAACAGTATCTTAGCTTTAACGTCCCCCCCCCCCCCCCCCGGGCTTTAACGTCCCGTGTACAGGTTGTTAGTCAGGGATTAACGTGGTTATGAGAGAACACTTCAAGGTTCAATTACCCGTTTGTAGATTCGTGTAATTTCAAATCCAGTACTACAAGCTATTTTAAGACCCTGAATAATGGTCCTGCATGCCCGGGGGGGGGGGGGGGGGGGTACTCCCCTATATTTGCTATACGGGTATGTGCCGCCCCGGTTTTCAATAATACAGGGAAGACAATGAATAACTTCCAATTCTATTTGAACAAATCTAAACTAGAAAACGTTAAATCATATAAATATTTAGGATTAAATTTTACAACCTTTGGAAACTTTACGTTTGCAAAACAAGAATTAAAAAAAGCTGCATTAAAGGCACTATTTCAGATGAAAAAACAAATGGGTGAATTTTTCACATCCAATATCAAATTAACTATAAAACTGTTTGACTCGCTTGTTACACCAATACTTCTATACGCAAGTGAGATATGGGGTATCGAAACATTAAGCACCAAAGACCAAGAGCCCATGGAACTTGTTCATTTGAAATTTTGCAAAATGCTCCTCGAGGTGACAAAGAATGCTAGTAACCTTGCATGCAGAGCTGAGTTAGGAAGGTTTCCGCTAAAATGCAAAGCATGCAGTAGAAGCTTTAAATTCTGGCATAAAATTATAAAGTCGGAACTACACCCAAAAAAACTTTCAGCCGAAGTCTACCAAGATATTAAAAATGAAACTAAAAAAGCCTTTTGGAGCATAAAAATTAAAACTACTTTAGAACAACTCGGATTGGGGATAATTTGGATGAAACAAAATGAACTTTCTCCAAGATGGTATGAATATGGAAAAATAATAACCCAAAGAATATATGACATTGAGAGGCAAATTTTATGGAGTAATCTCCACAATGATGAAAGGAAAGACGACAGACATAAAAATAAACTCAGAGTCTTTCGTCAGTTCAAAACGGATTATAACTTTGAAGAATATTTAAGTCAAGTCACCAATATTAAGCACAGAGTGGCGCTTACAAAATTAAGAATTAGTAACCATAAGCTTGAAGTAGAAACGGGGAGGTATAAGAGGCCTTATCTCATTTACGATGAAAGGATTTGCCCAGTGTGTAAGTCGGGAGTAGAAAACGAAAAACACTTTCTAGTTTGGTGTCCACTATATAACTCTCATAGAAACGACTTAAGAGAGTTCATAGAAAAAAACACCAGCATTAATTTCAACAATATGAGCGCTGACAGTCGTTTTATGTTCTTAATCAATTCAAAATCAGCGTCTCTACAAAGAGCCATATCAGCATACATTCATCAATGTATGCTGATACGTAAAAATGAATTAAGAAAATTATCTAATACATAGTATATATATATATACCTATAATATATTTGGAATCAAACACTCATGTACTATTAGTATAAGGTGCCAAATAAAATTGTATTGTATTGTATTGTATAGGGTATGGTTTTTCGGCTTTTGGGTCTGTGGTAGGGTATCATTTTTTGACATTTTGTCTGGGATAGGGTATCATTTTTGTCTGGGATAGGGTAGACGAATTGGTCGTTTTTGTATGGCGAATAGGCTACGCTTTCTGACGGCACAAAAACAATAAAAACGTTAATAAATATTGATTGCATTCTATTGAATAGCCGTCTTTTCCCTCTATTAGTCTAGGATAGGGTGTACAATTCTTAATTTTAGTCTGGGGTATGGTATGTAAAATCAAAATTTTAGGTCTGGGATAGGGTCAGGGTTTTGAGGTCCTGGCGGCACACCCCTACCCAAGTTGGGGGGGTACTACTCCCCCCCCCCCCCCCCCGGGCCTGCATGCTGGAGCTAAAAACTCATGCACGACCTTTCATGGAACAGACAGATGCTCTACGAACTTAGCCAAAATTTATGCCACAATTGCCACAAACAAAGCATAGAATGTATCATTTTAAAAAACAGAATGTACTCGATGTCTTACCCGTTAGACTGAAAAATCTCAAAGCCATAAATATCAAGTAATCCCAATAAGGTAATAGGACTGTTGTGCTTCTATAAAAAAAATACAAACGAAATAAACATGAGTAGATGGAAGCATATGCATGTGGTGTAATAGAGATGATGATGATGGTACGTAATGATGACGAAGATGTGGATGGTGTTGTTGAAGGTGGTTTAGAATACGATGATGACAATGATGATGGTGGCTATACTAATGGTGGTGGTTGATATCGATGATGATTGTGATGGTGTTGGTGGTGATGGTGGTGTTAGTGATGGAGTTGATAAGGAGGATGGTGATGGTGATGGTGGTGATGATGATGATGATGATGATGTTGGTGGTGATGATGATTATAATGGTGTTGGGGGATGGTGATGTTAGTGATGGAGGTGATTAGGAGGAGGACGGTGGTGATGACATCACACGCAACCCAAGAATATAATAACAGATTCAGTAACAACCCAACCTTCCTTTGCAGTGAGCCATTGATACTGCGTACAACCCATGTGAACAAACGATCGTAGATTGCTTTAGCCAAGGCATCTCGTGCATACAGTGCTTGGTCGTAAGTTAGACGAGTGTTCATCTAAAAACAAGTAGAATGATCAAGTACTGTTAACTAGCGTATCGTATTTATAGGCACTAACTTGTTATGCTCAAGTGGGAGATTTAATTATCTTATTCTATTTTATCTTATTCAATATTTTAACAGGAACATCTAATTTAGCACAGGCTAGTTTAAATAGAGTCCTGCATAAAATAGATATAATTACAAAGTCAATAAACACTACATGAATTACAAATTACGGATACAATATAATAGTAGTTCAAAACAAGACAATGCGTATAGTCCTTTCTAGCGTTTAAATTGGCGCTTGGCCTTTGCCTCAAACTCTCCGAAATTGAAACAATGTCTTATATCTAACGGAAGTTGGTTGAAAGTGAGCACGAAAGTGGCTTGAATAGGTAATTATTGTTCGTTCCTTCTCGTAGAAGGGCAGCGGACAGTTCAAACCTTAAAACCTTCAAAAAAAAAACCTTAAAAACTTTTATCGTTACCCTGGATTAACAGCCGCTGGGCTGATCAAAGTCAGGACACGGCTAACTCACGGATCAATTGAATTGAACCCGTGAGTCGAGAGGGGAGAGGCGAGTGCAATGGTACCGTTACACCTCCCTTGAAATTGAAAATACAGCGATTTAGTATTTTTTTATATTCAAGATCATGTGTCATTCCCTCGAGTGTTATTTTGGTGTTTACCGTTAACACTTGATAGACACGGCATTAATATACTATGGATGAGACCAAAATAAGACATGGTCTGAAATTACGCCATCAAACTGGTTCCGTCAGCAATACCTTCTCTCCCTTGGCTTCAACAGTTCTTGATGTGAGAGCAGCTTCCAACACATCCTCTGGACATCCAAGCAGCTGGGAAAAAAAGAAATCCCCTTTACATAATACAAACGACGTTTCATGGAAGCCTTGTTGTTCAATGTGAATATCTTTAATAAAAAGATGGAGATGAAATAGTTAAGCGTGTCACAGCGAAAGTAAAGGAACTTGAGAAAAAATTCGAGTCCCATAAAATCTAGGCTCGTTTGGGGCAACTTCAACATCAGGGACCCGGATTGTTTTCTGAGCTCCATACTCCCGCTATGGCACGCAAAACAACCTCATCTCATATTGATACCAGAGAAACTATTCTACACCTTGATATAATATATTTCTTTTATCAAAGGAGAACATTTCTATCGTTTTGACCCACAACATGGCTATGGTGATTCTGGTTGTCAACGTTAAAGCTGCGGAAAGAAGTATTTGTTTACCTTGGATATGATGTTAACAGGGCGAGCATTCTCTATCGTGATTTGATGGTCATTTCCCTCAGTTATCTCTTGAAAGGAAAGAGTACCCAGGTGCAAAACAGAGGCAACAATGGAGAACAAGGCATCCTGCTTTTCTTTTGTCAGCTCAATGACGGACAAAGCGTTCTTTACGACTTTGAAGTCAGACTGGTCATTGATAGATGACACTTTAACGCATTCACCCTGGAAAATTAAACAGTCAAATCCGTCAGATCTCAACACTGCGTTTAAGTTGTGCTAAGTGGTTTTATAGTAAAAGACGCTTTTACATGCAACAGTTTTTTCGTGCAAGGTGTCTCGCAAAAAAAGCATGTTGCAGATTGCACGAGGTTTCTTCATGTGTCATACGCTCATGCACTGTCGTCGTTGTTGATGGTAGTCTTTATTCATGATGTCGTTGCTTTTGTCTTCGTTGCTGGTGAGGTTGCTGGTGTTATTCAAGACGTTGTTGTTGTGTCGATGATGATGAACTTGTCGTTTTTGCTAACCTTGCTAATCCCTGATTTTGTTGTTGTTGTTTTTGTTGCTGTCCTTGTTAGCCAGCGTTGTTGTTGATGATGATATGATGATGACTCCGTTGTTGTCAAGTTGCTGCTGCTGTTGTTGTTGTTGTTGCTATCGTTGTTGTTGTTGGTATTATTCATAGCACAGTTATTGTGATGTATATAGATGATGATGTCGTTGTTGTTGCTGCTAACGTTTTTGAGCAAGGTGTGTCGCAAAAAAATTGTATTACTGCAAGTGACAAACACACGTCATGTTCTATTTCCTGATTATTAGTTGTTGGAAAAGTAGAACGACCTTCTTTTTGCAACACGTTTTTATGCAAAGCAAGTTCCAACTGAATTTCCTCGAGTAACATAGTCTTCTACAAAGTGCGATAATGTTGTTCATGAGAAACATTGCACGAGAAATCTTTGCGTGTAACATCGCAATAAAACCGTTATCAAAAGCGCGTAGTAGAGAATAACTTTCAAACCAGACGCGAAATAACCCTTTTTTAAGCTTGGGCATAATTTTTTCCAATTTCAGACCAAATGCAATTCACTAGAGAATAAGATTTTTTGCACCGTTAAACAAAGAGTTGATACTCTAGGAAATGACATGTGGTCTGAAATGGGAAAACATTACGCCCAGGATAAAGAGATCTATTATTAATGATATCATACTTGGTTCAGATAAAAGTATTCGTTTGGGTCTCTCTCCAGTTGCAGTTTTTCAAGAAGGTCCTTATCCCCACCTTGCAACAGTTGGTAAAAAATATGGAAGTTTCTTTCTCCTACGAGATAATGGATTTTTAAATGTCAAGAAAATAAAGAAAAGACAGCTGGTATTTTATAGTCATTATTTTACCTTTAGCTTGATGGACAACTCTTGATTTTTCCAAAAGATAGTTCAGAATGTGTCCCCCGAATGGAGCTCCCTATATAAAATAACACAGAGAAAGGATCAATTACTCTGGTAATCTGACAATGCCAAATGTAAATGAAGGCTTAATTGTAACTATGGAAGTGTATTAGGGCTAGGAAGAGGAAACAAGATGAGATGAGATGATACAGAGGATAGGAGACAATATGAGATGAGAGGAGATGAGATGAGAGGAAATGAGATGAGATGAGATGAGATGATACAGAGGAAAGGACAGAATACAATACAATACAATACCATAAACTTTTATTTAAGGAGTGTGACACAATTAACCCAGAGAGTTATCCAACACGTGGCCCTCAAAGAATACAAGATGAGAGGAGATAAGATGAGAGGAAAGGAGATGAGATGAGTGGAGATAAGACAAGAGGACATGTTATGCACAAACCTTAAAGTCAAATTGAATGTCCATGTACTTCCCAAACCTACTGGAGTTGTCATTTCGATTGGTTCGTGCATTTCCAAAGGCCTATAAAAAAAATCAACCAAATGTACTATATTACATTGTCCAAAATATTGGTTTTCCTGATCAAGATTAAAATCTTGAGGCTAAAAGGATCTGACCCACTAACTCAGGGAAGAAGGATCTAGCAGCTTGATTTCCCAAAGATGCAAGGGGACTAGATATTTTCTACAAATACTGATACACATTATTTTTGGCAAAATGCAGAAGCATATCCAAAATATGTTTGCACGGAACATATTTGTATAAAACAGATGCATAATCTAAGTAATAAAGCAACAATAATAAAAACGCTGGGGGAGTAAGCCATGTTAAAAGAATGTGTCAATAACTTTTAGTGATACAATCAGATACAATCTTCTTTAGGGGTGGGTCAGGATATTACATAGTCCCTCTTTCCCCTTCCTTATATTATCCACTGCTAGCAATCAACATAACTTTACCTCCAACACAGGGTTAGATTTGAGCAATCTATCCTTGACTCTATGCACTTCTGATGACGATGTGCTTATGGCAGCAAGATACTCAAGAATTCTCTTAGATGCCTCTAGAATATGTACAAAAATATACAAAAAGTGAAAAGGTGAGAAAGACTGGAGCCTGACAAGGGCGGATCCAGGGGGGATTCAGCAGAAAAAAAACAAAACAAAACTGAAGAATTAGATGCTTTTTTTATTGTTTTCCATTGTGTTGACAGAAGAAACTCAATTAGGCCCCCCCTAAACTTGATTAGCCCCCCCCCCCCCTTAAAATTTTGGCTGGATCCACAATTGCCTGAATCCCCTAAACTTCTGTAAAACAGCTAACATTTATCGTTTAGTTCCAGAAATTATCCATTTAAAAACTCCCCTAACCTAGAAATTCCAATTTTCTTCTATACAAACTCTCTATTTTTCCATTGACCCCCCTACCCCTTGGAGACTTCAAATTTTTCTGTGGGGGGTGGGGAGGGATGGATAATTTCTAGAACCACACATTGGGTGTCTTACCAGTTTTTCCTGCTCCGCTTTCACCAGAAATTAATATACACTGATCCCGTCGTTCCTCCTTCATGGAACGATATGCTTCATCAGAAATTGCATAACTGTTTTAAAAACAACAATTCAGATTGACAATATTAGGGGTTTTTAATAATCTATCGATACCCTATTGGGGTTAGAATAACTTTTCTTCATGCAATGCTCAACTTAGAAGTCATGATTTTTAAATCTATTCAGTAATAAGAACAAAAAAATTGTGCAACTTGTTAAATTCTGTTGCTTTTTGAGTTGCAGAGTGAAGTTTTACTACTTTGCACTATTACATAATTATATGTAAAACAATATTATAGTATAGATTATAGATAGAATTGTATTAAATTAGAAAGCTTTTTTTATTCAATTTTATACTATAAAAATAATATATTGTCTCATACAATAATATAGAATATTTCTTTATTTGGCACTTTATTTATCCTATAGAAAGTACATAGGTGATAATCTAATCCTAGCTTATATGATTATGCTTTCGGTTTCTCTTGTTGGCATGCATACAAATGTTTATTAACAAGAGCTTGGATCCCTACCCCCTACCCCTCCCCTTCCCACTCCCCTTCCCCTCCCCCCCTCCCCTTCCCCCTCCTCCTCCCCTTCCCCTCCCCTTCCCCTACCCTCTCCCTTCCCATCTTCCCTCCCCAAAAAACACAGAAAATGCCCTGAAAATTAAATTCTCTCAACATGCATAGTAATCTTGACCCTTACTCTCATCTGTGATCCCCAGTGTCTGCTTGTCTGCATACAAGGCCAAGACCCCCCTCCTCCAGTTATCAAAAAATATATTGTCTGTCAAATGAATTCTCTCCATAAGAGACATTCATTAGACCATGGACGTCATTTATAGACATCACCATATATCCTCATACATCTGATTCATGCTTCCTTTCAAAAACCCCAAGACATATGAAGCTGAATAAAGCTCTATTGTTAACAAAATTTCTTAATATAGGAAAAATTTGACAATGTCTGAGACAAATTCCAGAATTTTTTTACAGAAGCTTCACGATCTAATAGTTAAAAAAATCTCACACAAACATTCTAAAAAGGAAAAATATTTCGATAAATTATGAATATACCTAACAGCTAGAAACATCAAATTTCACAAATTATTTTTATCAATTTTACAACAATAAATTTATTCAAACGATTTCCGAAGGTAGGTGCATTGAATATCTCTATCATATATTGATTTTAAATAATTTATCATTAGTGTTATGACATGAATAAATTTTATTAACAATCGTCGTATATATTGCTACGTTACCAAATAAATGAAAGTAAACATAAGAAACTTCACAGCTTCAAAAAAATAATCCAAGTTTTTACTCCACAATAAAAATCTAGCACCATTTAAACAGTTAATAAGATACCAAAAATTATATAAAATATAAAAATCTTATTTTTTATTTTGTAGCAAAAAAGTTTGAAAACTTCAATTTCCTTGTTGCAAGTGTGATGGAATTTGTTCCAAAATTTGAATTTTCCATAGCTTGCCAAGAATTGTTTTATAAAATTAACAGAGAGTGTTACTTACATATGAGGTGGAAGTTCATATAAGTTTTCTCCTCGGTATTTTTCGATCATTTCAGGGGTGTATAAGGAGAGATCTTGATAGGGGTTGACCGATACAACGACAGTCCCAATGTAAGTCTATAAAAACAACAACAAACAACATTAGTAAACTGATATTCACCAAGAAATATAAAGATTAAAGATGAAAACTGAAAACAATACGAATGATATGATATATCCATACAAGTATCAACAGTAAACAAGCAAATCGGATCGTTTTAATAAACGCAAATATTCAAGAGTTCGAAAAAAATCTTTTTTGATATCAATATTTAAGCCTTATTGACTTAATGAACTTACGAAATATTTTTAATTTTGTTCACCAGATTCATAGCGGCTATTCGACGATTTCCGATTTTGCGTTAATTTATCTAGATTTTAGGATTTAATATTTCATCGGATCAAAGATCTTTTTTTACAAGCTGACTTACATAAATAAGGTCAGAATCGTAGCGCTTCTGCAGGTTGTCAATAAAGGCATCTTCACTTGTGAAGTCTTCTAACAACACAAAATCTTGCACTCCAGCTTTGTCTCTGGTGTGGAGCCCACTCTCCATCTTAAAGCTGGTTATAATAGGAGTCTTCTCAGCCTGGGGAAAAGAATGGTGAGATGAATTCATCATGGAAAGATGGAAAAGTCAACGCAAAGCAATCAAGACGCCGGTAGCTTTGACAGTTCGAAAAACCATCGCATGAAAAATAATTTATGTTAACTCCTCAGCAACAAAAATAGCTACAATCCAAATATATACCTTCTTGCTTGATGGCTATCAATCACGATCCTGTTGTATTTAGACAGTTTGCGTGTAACTCTTCAAATACAAACGAAGTTTACTTCACCGTGACTCGAAGTATAATAAAGCCACTGTATTAGGAGGCGGTGTCGGGATTGATCCCGCGACATTCCCGCGGTTGTCTAGTAATCATGACTTCCGGTTGGTATTTCGTACATAATCATGTACCGCGTTATTTCCGAAAAAAAAAAACAACTTAGGGCTTAAAGAGAAAAACCAATTCTTTTTGATTCTCAAGCTCAAGAAAAACATTGAATTTTTCTATTCACATTAAGAGCTTTAAGAATGTACTCTTTTATTATGAATTTCTCAATCAAATGTTTATTGAAGACATGAGGATGAGTGACTCAGCTGCAAGTAGGATTTCCGTTTGTAAAATTTCAAAAAATTCTTTTTTTCGGAATACGGTCTTTTTCCCACGACATTCCATAGCCTTAAGACGTCTTTTTTCTTTGAGTTTTGTGAAGGGTTTTGTCATTTGTTATTAGGGGGGAGGGGAGGTCGAAAGACCCAACTTTGTGTTCCGTTTCAGCTGTTCGTCATAAAAATTCTTCATTTACATATTCCCTTTATATATTTATACATTTACTAAATATATCAAATAAATTCTTGTGGCTCTCCCCTTTAGTTCGACAGGCTTCTCTAGTACAGATATTTAGAAGAAAATTAGAATATCCCGGGATTCTTTTTTTTTTTTTCAATCGAAACTGGAAAACTCAGCTAGTTTAAAAGAAGATGTGAGAGTAAGGTTGTAAACAAATATAATCTATCTTCGCACTAAAAATAGCCCAAAAACAGTTTTGGAGGCAAATATAGTTTAGTTTAGCGTCCTAGATATTTTGGTTAATGGTGTTTCTAACTACCCATCATATTAGCTGTCCTCTGAGTATTTACTGAGTTGGTTTCATGCAATTTCCCACACATAGTGCTCAATTTGACGTCATAAAGCGCATGACAATCACTCAAAACACGCAAATCCTCAAAACTGCCCTGGTTTTTAAGTTCCTTTTCTATCTTTAAAATTCTTTTTCCAGTTTCATGTAAAAATCTCAATAAATCTTATCAATAACTATGAAAATAATTTATAAATGACTCTGTAACCTTTCTAACGACCCATAAATAAAAAGTAATTTCTTGGCAACGTGAATATTGAAACCTTGTCCCTTTTGAACCTTACGTGTAATTCAACATTTCGTCTAGAGTCACGCAATCTTGTCACGCCTTACGTAATATGCCATTCTCCCGCCACAAATAGAAGACATCCCTGATTGGTAAGAATGTTCAAACACACCCCTGTCATGCCTCTGTGGTATTCATATTGTTACGCTCACTGTTCTCTAGTTGAACAAGAATCCGACTGAGAAGGAACGCTAAAAATTGAATACTAAATTTAAGAATATCTGGTTTCTGAAAAAACTAGGAGACGCTATGTTGTCAAGATACGCGAAATTGTCTCGATATTTGTGTTCGACTGGAAATATTTTGTTAAACCGCTCATTCCACAAGGAAGTACAGACACCGAGAGTTCTTATTACAGGTGAGATGAAACGACAACTTTTTTCTTCCTTCCTCGTGTAGTCATTGTTTTTTTGTCAAAATGAATTCAGTATTGACTCTTACGATAGCTTCATAAGTGGTTAATCCTCGAACGAATTTTGTTTGTTGAATTGTTATGTTGAATTTGTTTTGTTTTGTTTTTTTCTTTGCGACAAATTTTAACCTGTTGTTTTTGGTAGGACGAGAACACGGAATATCAATTCCACTTCAATTTTTTCCACTAAGAATCTCTTTTCTTACTTAGGCAGTCTTGGTCAACTTGGAACAGGTCTTGCTAGGTTATTACGGTAAGATCATAAAACTAGATCTTTCGCTTTTAATTTACCGAAACACATGTAAGATTAATATCTTGGTCAAACGACGTCGTTTCGTGTCAACAACTTTTTTCGAATCGGGCAAATTTATTTAGATCTTTCTACAAGTTTCCTTCGAAAAAATTTCTTTATCATTTGGTACCAAAGGTGGACTATAGAAGTCTTCACCTTGTCGTGAAAGTCACAATCATCATTATCAAACATTATCGTTTGAACAAAGTTAATATTTGACTATTGCGTAATAAATAGTTCCAACACTGGTTGATAATTCAGCTAATATACATATAGTTTTTTACAAGTAAAACTGTTCACCTAAAGTACTTTAGGTTTGTTTTTACTCAACCATTATTTGATCGTTGCTAGCTTAGTACAAAACAATATTTTTTCGTATGCGTCTACGTTCTGCCAGACAAATCGATCGAATCAAAAAGATTTTAAAACCTCGGGGCAACAGCGCAAATGGAAAGGAATTAAACCTTAAAATTTCGTCCCAAATGTAAACATTCAAATATTATATATTACGATCTTAATTTGTTGATGAAATCACTATTTACATTTCATATTGGATTGATTATAGAGACAAATATGGCCGAGAATCTGTCGTCATGTCTGACATCGCGAAAGCCCCTCCAGAGGTCCATGAAGAAGGTAAAGAATGGCTTCCAAATCAGGGCTTATATAAGTGATTCCAATAATAGCGGATATTTTTTGGATTATAGCCAGCCGTTTTAGAGTATATGTTCTGATATTCTATCGACATAAGTCGCATAAGGATTATCAGCCATCTTGTCAAATTGAATTTTATGAGGATGTTAAAAAAATTACGAGAATTTTAACACCTGTAAATATATGCCATACTTATAGAAATGCTGCTAGTACTATGAAATCATAGTAAAAATGATTCATTTTGATATTTAACATCCTTCCCTTGAGTGGATTAAGTGCTAACGGGTAAAGGGAATTCACACCCACGAGGGACAGTCTTTGAAGTGCTCATAAATGAATATTCATATCGACATTTTAACTAGAAAGCATGAAAAACATAAATATCTAATAATGTTCATTATTATGCCTTTGTTGTAGGGCCTTACATCTATGCAGATGTTCTGGACTTCCAAAGTCTCCAGTCTATTGTTGTCAATTATGATATTGACTGGGTGGTTCATTTTAGTGCCCTATTGAGTGCTATTGGTGAACAGAATGTCCATCAAGCACTTCAGGTTAACATTCATGGCTTCCATAACATCACAGAAGTGTGTCGAAAATATAACCTGCGACTCTTCTCTCCAAGTACTATTGGTGCATTTGGCCCTGACACACCAAGGAACCCCACCCCTGATCTCACAATCCAGAGGCCAAAAACGATTTATGGTGTTTCTAAGGTCCACATGGAACTTTTAGGAGAGGTAAAGAATTGGGTACATTATTAAATATACATGTAGTTACTGCAGTCAAGCAGTTCCCCAGAAACTCAATCATAAGAGGTTTGAAACGTGTAACAGCCATATACATTTCTTTAGTGCAATGCTCCAGAATATTCAAATGATTTTTTTGACAAATTATGTTCAAGTAAAAACAACATCCTCTTGCTTCAAAAATTCACAAAACCAAATTAAAGACAGATATTTGAAATGTTTTGATTGAAAGCAATTCAGTAAGCTTTTTTCTGAAAGTCGGGAAATTTGTAGACAAGTTTGATATGTGATAGAAGCAGCCATCTTTACATGTAATCAAGCGTATTTTCAAAAACTGTATGGTATCAAAACTTCTAATTTGCATATCTGAATTTTTCGGAGCATGTTAAATAGGTTCAGTGCGAGGTTAGTCTGACGTTTACCCTGGGCCTTAGTTATACCCTTTCTCCCCAAATGGCAGAGTCAACATTATTAATTATAACATTGCTTTCTGGATTATTTCAGTATTACCATCACAGATATGGTTTGGATTTCCGCTCAGCAAGATTCCCTGGAGTAATCTCTGCTGATTCCAAGCCAGGGGGTGGAACAACTGATTATGCAGTTAACATTTTTCATGAAGCACTAAGAACTGGCAAGTACAAATGCTACCTACGCAAGGACACTCGTATGCCAATGATCTATATTCCTGACTGTCTTAGAGGTACAATAGAGCTTCTGGAAGCTCCACAAGAAAAATTAAAACTAAGAACTTATAACCTTGGTGCTATAAGTTTTACTCCTGAGGAATTGGCCAAGGAAATAAAGAAGTTTATTCCTCATTTCCAAATAGAGTATGAACCTGATGAGAGACAACTAATTGGTAAGCACTCCTAATCTTGAGATGCAAATGCAATGTCGGCTTATGACTAACAGCAGTTGCAACCAGGGGGGTACTCCACCAGGATTTGGGTAGGGGTGTTCCGCTAGGATTCAGAAAGGGGTACCCTGTTTATGACAAAAAAAACACAAATTTGTAGACCCTGTTTATGATAAAAGATATGATTTCTTGCACTGAGTTTCTGTTTCAATTATCATGTCATCTTGTGTATCGTTTTTTTGAAGACCATAGTAACCAGTTTTGGTCAATACAAAAGTAGAAACCCTGAATATGACAGGAAACTCGGGGAAAAAATTGGAATTTGAGCAAAATTACACATCCTGTTTATGACAACAAGCTTGAAAAACCATACCCTGTTCAGCGGATCATCCCGTATAGTCCATATATGGGAGTACCCCCTGGGAGTTGCAACAACACAGTATATGTTACACTAGGTATATATTTCATGCAGCTTGCATGTGTCACACATTCAACTGTAATGGACAGTGTAAGAGTAGGCCTAAAAATAATGGCAGCTCATTGGACAATTGTTGGGCCATAATAATTTGAACTTGTCTGATAAACTCTTTTCGTTGTCAGTCATTTTGAAGTATGACTTCCAGCGACTTGTAACAATATGATTACTGGTACATGGCTTTAGTGTAGTTGCTGCAGTCTTCTAATGGTCCTCAATTTGATATCTTTTCTAGCTGACAGTTGGCCAGAAGTTCTAGATGATCACAATGCTCGGCTTGACTGGGAATGGAAACACAAGTATGACTTGTCTGATATGGTAGCACACATGATGCAATTGCTTGCACCAAAATATCTTGATGTAAAGACCAGTACTAGGAACTAGTGCCTTGAGCAATATCATATTCAACATATGGTTGTAAATTAACGACCATGGCCAGTTTATTCTGTATACTGTATATTTAACAAATTTACGATGGTTGAGCGTGGTATGTCCTCTTATTTACCACGATATGACGTCAAAAGTTGGTCAAAATGTTATGGACTCACGAGGCGTAAGCCGAGTGGGTCCATAACTAATTTTGACCAACGTTTGGCGTCATATCGTGGTAAATAAGAGGACATACCACGCTAAACCATCGTAAATTTGTTTTTTACTACAAAACTCACAAAACTCTAGGAAATAGACTGCACGAAATCTTGCATGACGCCATTTGTTGGTATGGCCTCTTATTTACGACATTTTTTAACCAATCAGCGCGCGAGAAAATTTACAATCGTGGTAAAAATATATATATATATATTAAATGGACATGAGTAGTTGAATATCAGATTTTGATATTACACCAACTTTGTAGTCACAAGTTGCTGGTTTGAATTTGGTTTTCACTGCTATGAGTCAAAAAATGTAAAAAGTGCCAACTGATTACTTTTGATTGATTGCAGCGAAAAACCAAATTCCAGTCTAAGTAGCTCACAGCTACCAAGTTTGTGTTAAAAGCTGTGGCAAAAACTGCTGTTGCACCAAGTGCAATATGTTTATGTTAGTATTATTACATGATTTACAGACAGTGTTCAAGATAGGAATTTGGAATACACAGCACATCCCATTACTAAATCTGAATTAAATTGTCTCTTATAAAAAGTATAGACCAAAAGCAGACATATAATCAGAACTTCATTTTTGATGTTAAACATTTATCAGTTTATTTATTCAAGTGGACTTGGAATATATCTTATATAATTTATATAGTGTGAATATCAATGGAAGATCAATTAATTTCTCATAAAGCTAGCCTCAGATTGGATTGCTATCTAAAGCAAAATGTTTTTTGAAATATTTATAATAATCTTAAGTTGTATTTTATGATATTATACTTTAAGACAGCTGTCCTCCAACTGTTAATGAATTAAGTGAAACCTGCATTTGAAATACTTAAAAAACTTGAGAAATGAATTCTTAAGAATGTAAAAATCTAGAAGCTCATATGCTATTTTGAGGTATTTCTCGTGACGTCATCCTGGTGTAGAGAAATCTTTTCTTAATCTTAAGAAAGAGTTGATATTCAAAGTTTTCATACAGATATTAAAAAACTGCAAAGTTCTGTGAAGAGACACCTTGCACAAAATAATCCTTAACCATTTTATAAGAGTAGTATAAAGTGACTGCTTATGGCTCAAATACGCCGCTAGTAAAGTTTCATATTGTTAACCATAGATAACATTTTTCTTTTCTGCTATATGATGAAAATGTTTTATTAAAGCTTTGGTTTATTCCAACAATGTTTATATCTTCCATGTATTTAAATGTATAATATTGTATAACATCAAAATATACAATACTATTCTAGTTTTTATTGCTGGGGTACAATCTTTTTTAGCAGTCTTGAGTAGTCCAAGCTGGACTCAAACATTCTATTATGTGAAGTATAGTTTTTTGAGTCACACCCCTTTTTTTAGGTGCCGGTTGCTCGTTCCACCAGCCCCCCACCCCCTCTGCAAAACCCAACACACAAAATTCCAGTTCAATTCACCATTTTCCATAGCCTGATGACGTCCTCACTTAGATTTACAGTGCAATTACTGTAACCGGGGCCACTTAGACCAGTCAGACAAGAGAACCAATTAAAATGTAGAATGAAAACAATACATTCAATATTGGGTAGTTAAGAGCCAATCAGAAACCTAGACTGCATATACACAATGGATCGATCCCTTCCACCCAGCCCACACAGTGAGAACAGTCCTAGCTATGCTCTTGTTATTCGTTCTATTGCACCAAATTAACGAGTTGAATGAGAACATCGTAATTTATAATATACAACTGTTTATTGCACAACACTTTTGAAATGTTAGTTTTTACATGGGGCATGATGGCAGAGCAGATTTCCTATAAGTTGGGTCTCAACCCTTAAATGGATTCCTCTATCAAGCTCACTGTGATTGGATACATGTGAACTGTTATGGTTTTTGATTGGTTTTAAGAAGAAACCATTCAAGAGATTTTGTACTCACAAGAAATCTGCTTTACAGTGCAGCATAGAATGAAGGCATTCAACCCGTGAAATAAAAAATGCAAGTCAGCAAGTAATAGCCAAATAGACACCAATGATAACAATGGAATTCAAGGGTCTACTTGATTGTCAATTTTCACAGGTTTAGTGACTTCAATCTGTAACTACCAAAATATATATTTACATATAAGTTTCATTTTGTGTTTCAAATTTTTCTCAAATTTTCCTGGTGCTTGCTAAGCGAAACCTGCATAAATTCTAAATTATGTTACGATCTGAATATTTTTTATATTATGAGCTGTGTGATGCTTGCTTGCGACATGAAAAATGAATATGTCAATGCATGAAATACAATTTCATTGTGTCAATTCACAGGACCAGCCGGCCTTTACACTTTTAAGGCAACCAGCGCCTTTAATATGTACATTTCAGTTTAACTACTACTACATACTGATAGGTATTAACACAACAAGCATTTTTTCCTTAGCAATTTTAAATATTCATAAGACTCAATGTGGCTGTTTATTTTTGAAATGTTTCTTGTTTTATAAAAAGGTTCTGGTCTTATATTGACTATTTTCACTCACATGACAAGACAGCCATATTGGTGTACCAAACAAAACAATAGAAACCTTCAATATTCTGTTAAATACCTGAGGATAGAAAATGTATTGTTTAGGTAAAACAACAATTTGGCGGCTATTACATCAAGTGAAAAGGCTCTATAAGAAATCAAATCAACAATAAGTTCGTTTATACAGTTCCATTCAGTGACCACGAATAAGTTCCTAGCCGAGGCTGGAGTTACCGCACGTAATAAACTGTAGTTTTGGTATGTGCAGAAACTCCAGCCTCGGCTAGGAACTATTGGTTGTGGTCACTGAACGGAAATGTAAAAAGGAGTATTGCTGGTTTACTTGTGTAGGACCCTTGATAGGCTGGAGTACCTGTGTTGAACACATGACAGCCTGGGTACCTTCAATCACTATTTTCCATACATAATGTTTCACTAGTTGAACACAAATTAACGGCTGCAAGGTAAAAATTTGAACAAATTTTTGAAACTACCTTGCATCCTCTATTTAATGCTTTGTGTACGACAAGTGAACCGATGTATGGATGGTGGTGAATGACAAGTTAGAACACAAGAAACCTACACAATGAGAGTCGGAGAAAAAAGTGCTTTGTACAATTCATGCCTTTCAAAACAATAAACTAATTGACCAGTAAATCGATTACTCTATTATTAATTGGCAATGAACTGGGGTAAGAAAAGCACCAGATTGTTAATCCTAGCAAGATGACTTTTAAAGTATGAATAATGCTAACAGGAAAAGTCAAAAACATCCTTAATTATTTACAGAATGAGTTCAAAACTAAGTTTCAGGTTAGTTTCAGTGTTAATTAAAGCATGATTACACAGAGCAATCTCTGCAACTTGTCTCACAACAACGTTGCAAGACAAGTTGCAAGAGTGTTTACAAAGTGCAACGGAGACAGATCGTTGCCAAAAGTAGAAACAAATTCTACTTTTTGCAAAATTATTGCTGCAAATTTGTTTCAAATTGCATTGTAGGCTACATGCTGCATTGCTCCATGCAACTCAATGTCTCACAAGAGCGTTACGAGACAAGTTGCCATGAAAATTGCTCTGTGTAACTGAGCCTTTAGGGATTATATTTGCACACACAATGCTAATGCAATAATATTGCTAAGATATCATTTGTGCCTTATTCTGCACCTGACAATATCACAACTGCATTAAAATGACACAGCCATCTTGAAAATAAAGGGCTTTAAAATTTCAAACTATCACTGCTTACAGTTCCATTCTCCAATACCATATAAAAACTGCTTTTCAGTCAAAAACAACCCATATTGTTATACCTTCTGATCATTTTACAGAGTTAGAAGCTATTCTCCCGCTTGTAACATAACAGCATCACAGTGTACTCTCATGTGTTCCTTTAGATGAGCAGCGATGCAAAACTCCTTGCTACAAGTTACACACTTGTACGGCTTATTCCCTGTGTGGATATTCATGTGCTCCCTCAGTTCATTTTCACCAGTAAATGTCAATGAACAGATGGTACAGTTTAGCATGTCCTTGGTTGGTGGAAGTGATTGGCCTTTAATTTCTTGTCGGTGCATTTCGCAATGAGCATGAAAAGCCTCTACTTTAGTTCTTGAGAAGGTCTTGAAACAGAAGTTACATCTTAAGAGTGGCCTGGCTGCTTGCCGATTTGTTGTTCCTGAAACAACCATAATAAGTCAAGGCTCAAAATTAGACCCAATTTTCTTGGACATCTGATATTTTATAATACTTATTAATCAATATGATAAATTTTGAAAGCTTTGGTCAGACTGCAATCAGGGATTACAATGAAGTGCAAAAATCATTTTTTGATTTTAAGCAAAAAAAAACAACCACAAAAGCTGAACAGAATGAACCCTCATAAACCCTTACAACTGCAGACAAGGTGCATGACAACATACAAAACATGACCACATTTAATGTTCGCATACTCCTACTGCCTTTCCGCTGTCAAAAGAGCATTTACACACCTTTTTCAGTAAAACCAACACATGTTGATGCAAAGCTGGCTGGTTTTACTAAAGAAGAAGAAGTATGCAAATATATTAAAAGTGGTGATACTCTTTTGCTGCGCATTGTGCTGTAAATTTACCATTAGAATCTCAAATACTATAACCTACCTGTATGTAAAGTCTGATGTTGTTGAAGAGCACCAATATGCTCAAACTCCTGTCCACAATAATCACAAGAAAATGTTCCTTCTGCTTGATGACTAAGTTTGTGCTTCCTGAGAGCATCCGCTCGCCGAAATTCCATGTTGCAATCTTCGCATTTGAACTGATTGGCACCAGTATGTAGATTAATGTGCTTCTTGAGGTCGCTGGATTGTTTGAAAGCCCGAGAACAGATGTGACATTTGAAAGGACGCTCACCTGATAAAAAAAAAAAGAAATTCACATTACTCTTGGCCAGTAGGTTTTGAAGTTCATTCATTTTTTCAAAAAGAGCTTTGTGAAAAAATGAAAAGATGAAAAAATGTGAATTAGAAGGGAATAATGGAAAACAACTTTGATTAAATTACCGGCGTTTGCATTGCTACGCGGCCACCCCAGACAAAAATCGGGACGTGCACTTTGCAATAGACTGCCGTCAATCAAACAAGTTGACGTCATTTACACCCGTTTGGATCGGCCCGGATAGGCCCGGTGAGTGTGGCTCATAATACTCGTAAACAATTGACCGAAGTTTTGGCACCTTTTGAATCACACACACGCGTAGGTAGCGTGTAGGTAGCATTTAATAATAGTGGTTTTCCATTATTCCCTTCTAATTCACATTTTTTTCATCCACTTCCTTCCCCATTCTTCCCATTTACCCCATCAAATTTCTTTCCCATCTTTCCTATTTTCATCAGGTTTTCTTACCTGTATGAATGCGCACATGATCCCTGAGATGACTACGAGTCCTGAACATTTTCTGACATGTTTCACACTCAAACTTAAATCTTTTGTTTCCTTGGTGGATAACAGAGTGTTGTTTGAGAAGACTTGCTCGTGAAAAGCTCTTGCTGCACACAGTACACTTGTATGGTTTATCATAGTCCATGACTGCTTTAAAAAAATATAAAACTAGACTGAGAACCCAGAGTTGAGAGGCGAGCTTTTGAAAGATTACAGCAGACAACTGAATTTATTTCAAGTTAAAGTGAAAGCTCTTCAAGAGAAACTCTTTAGATTTACTACCATTGTCGTTGAAGTGCAACCTTGATGTCTCGTTTGCAGCTACCATTTTGAGGGCAAAGAACTGAACTTATTGAGGGAGATTTTAGAGTATCAGAGGATGTAAAATCTTTAACTCAGTCAAAAATGTCTCTCAAGATCTATTTTTTTAAATTTCAGTTCTTTGATTGGCGGCTGTTGAATTGCTTAGTGAAAGCAAATGAGATATCAAGCTTTGCAAACTCTGTGTATAGGAGCTGCACGCTGAAATTTGGTTTTTCACTGCTGTCAATCAAACCTAATCAGTCGGTACCTTTCATATTTTTGACTGTGTAAATTTGAAAATGGAAGTAAAAAACATCTCGTTTGCTCACAGACCCCTTTTAAAATTATCTCTAAAATTATCAAGGCTACCTGCGTAAAAAAACACACCTTTTCTAAATTAAATTGAATTGGTGGCATTTTATTCGTATTTTTCGGTTAACCTCACATTGTGTAGTTCCAGAAATTATCCATACCCCCCTCTCCCCACGCAAGCCCAAGGAGGAATTTCTTGTCCCTCTACCTTTCCCTACCCCCAGAAATTTCAATTTTCTTCTAGAAAAACTCTGTAATTTTGTTCTTTCTCTGGCCCCCCCCCTAACCCCAGGAAATTCAAAATTTCTCTGTGGGGGGTGGGGGGGGGGGGGGGAAGAATAATTGGATAATTTCTGGACCAACACAGATCCAGGATAATAATTTTATTTTGATTATATGATAAAGCAATATTTAGAAAGGTTCTCAGACTTTACCTTTAACCTTCTTTTCTTCTGGTTTAGGGGCAATATTAACAAATCTCAATTTTGCATCCTGCTCTTCGTCATCGTGGTCTTTCTCTCCTTCATTCTTTACAAGCGTCTTACTTGACAACAAATGATTTTCAAACAGAGGGGAATCCTGACTAGCTTGTTCATTTTCAGGGTCATTCCTTATCAGGTGTATGTCTGGCTCTGCTGTAGGTTCTGTCTTAATATTTTCAACCTCAATCACTTTTTCCAAAGGGTACCTCTCTGTTTTAAGGTAAGGTGAGCCCTTGATAACATCATCTGTAGTACTAGCATCAATGCATTCATACCTTCTCTTCTGTAAAATAGTGAGTCTATCGTGTCCAGTCCAGTTTGTTCTGTTGTTTTTGTCCAGCTGGTGTTCAGAAGGTAAGTCTTTGTTAAAAAATCCAAAAGGTTTTTTTGAAACTTCATGAAAATGTTCACCTATTGTCCTATCATCTGCTGGAATAAAAGGTTCATTAAAACCACTTAGAAACTGAGGATGGCTTGATCCATGATAAACAAACCTAACGTCTTCAGCAACAGTTTTCCCACTGTCTTCGCATATTGGTGACTTCTTAGGGCTACTGTTTCTTGGATCTGACCTTTCATCAGAATTATTATTGTTGGATGATTCTTCTTTGGTTTCATTGATTTCTTTTCCTTGGTCATTTTTACCTGATGAAGCAGAACTCGAATGGTAGTGAATGACAGACACCCTATGGCACTGTGGTTGGCTATGTTCCATAGTCAATGACGCCAGTGTATCACATGCATCATTAGAACTCCTTGCAGCTTCAACAGAGGATGTACTCAACTCCTTCTTAGGAGATCGTGGATGCATTGCTAGTGGAACAGGTGACATACCTCTCTTGCTGATGTCATTGATGTCCCTTCTCTGTGGTGAATATTGACCTCTGACGACAGAACTGATGCTCCTGTCTGGGTTTGGAACCCAATACATTTGACTTGCATAACCTGACTCCCTAAAGTTATTTCTTAACGCATTGTGACCATCGATATCATTTATTAATACTTTCTCCTTATCGTGAAACTTCCTTCTCGCCCAAAGAGGACTACCACTTTCAGGGGAAGCATCTTGATGAGATGGTTCTGTAAAATGCTTTAAATCTACTTGTCTTGGCTCTGGTACTCTCACTGGATCACTAACTACAGGTAAACATTTGGAATGTTCACCCTTGTCGTTGTGTGTTTGTTTTTCTCCGCCAACCAGATTACTTGACCAGCCAGCTGAACGTTGAGCTGCCATGGATGCCATGAACTCTGCCAAAGCAATATTCTCCCTTGACCTTGACAAACAGTTGTTGACGTGATCTCTGGTTCTTTCTGAATGTGCTTTTGGAGGAGACATCATTTGCCATGGCTCTTTAGGAAGCTTGGTCTCTCTGTCTTCTTGCCTGCGTAATTGTGGCACTTCCTTGAGATGCTCACTAGGAGGAATAGGGTGCAAGCTACGACCAAGAACTTCACTTGTCTCAACACCACCTTTGTCTGCTATCTTCTGCACCTTTGACATTGGATGAAGCTCTTTGTGCTTGTTAAAGTCCTCCTCTGTTGTAAACAGTGCACTGCAAGTTACACACTTAAAGAATTTGTGAACAGAATTGATATGTCCTCGGCAATGATGTGAGCGCGTGAAGGCAGATGGGCAGAGAGGGCATTTATAGGGCTTGTCCAGGGTATGGGTACGGCGATGCTTCTTTAGATCACTAGACTGCTTGAAGCCCTTCTGACAAATATCACAGATATATGGGCGTTCGCCTGCAAACAGGTGCAATCAAATCATTCAATTAATTTCTCTTGAAAAATATATAGTTTATCTAATTGTCTAGAACAATTCCCAGTAGATACTTATGAAATTTTATCAATAAATCTAATTGTTTTAAAAAGAATAAGAAATTGCTTTAAATTAATGTAATTTTGGACTTGAATATCACTGGTCACTTGACCAATCACAGTACATGAAACTCTATATTCAAGACTAAAATTCTATTAAATACAATTAAGGAGTGGTTGGAGTAAGTGTTTACAATTTCCAGCTGTGAGCAAGCCATGTATATCAGAGTCAAATCATTTAATGTTACTTATCAAATGTCTGGAAGTATAATTTCAGAAAAATCCTTGTTGAAGTCAAATGTAACTTACATAGAGCAAATTTCCATTCTATTTATAAACTTCTGCAAAGTTGAAGATTTATTATGCATTTTGTCAAAATTGAAATTCTTCACGAGCATGATGATACCAGAAGTACAATGTAAATAAAATGCAAATCATTCTTCAGTATAATTTCAGTTTTCATGGAGATACAAAATATAGAAATAGAAATAAAAATAAACACCTAATTACAGGAACATTGACACATAATAAAAAACAAATGACAAATTAACAAATGGGATATAATTAGAAATATTTTTAATAGCTTAATTGATAATAAATTTCCCTAGATTGATGATAACTGTTTTAGTATATATACCAATAATAAGGTAATAACAAAAATGTCAGTCTATACCTTTTTCAGTGAAATAAATAGAGGATATTACATGGGCGCGCGGAGATATTAAATTTATCTTCAAGTGTTGAAAAGATCTCTCACGAGTGAGCAGTGAACGAGTGACAGATTTTCAACACGAGCAGATAAATTTCGTATCTCCAAGCATCCATGTAATATTGTTTATTATATATTAATTATCCATAAAATCAACTTAATAAGCTTTTTATTATTAGAAAAAGTTTTTATTTATAAACTAATTGCTTAAATACACATAGTAATGATATTTTCACATGTGAAAATATCAGTTTTTCGAAAAGGAGAAATATGGGTATTTTATGGATAATTACATGATAAATGTTTTCCTCAAAAAATTAAATTCACTATATTAAAAATGTATAAATAGCTCCTTCAATCAAATTTAAATCTATTTAATGATAATGATAAAAAATTATAGAAATTGTTATAAAGTAGCATTTTTTCACTGTTCAATAGCACTTACCTGTATGCACACGAATATGATCCTTTAAATGAGAAGACACCCTGAACCTCTTGCCGCATGTTTCACACTCGTATGGCTTCTCACCAGAGTGCAGCCTGAGATGGATGTTGCGGCTACTAGGATGGCTGAAAAGCTTGTTGCAAATATTACACTTATAATACTTTTGGTCTCCATGAAGAACTCGGCAATGTTGTCTCAATGCAGCCATACCATCAAATTCCTCATTACATCGTTCACACTTGGAGACACGGAGCTTTTTTGATAGTATGTTCTCTCCATTTGGACATACATGTTGAATGGGAGATTTACATGTAGACAAGACACGACTGCATTGAGTATCTAATTTAAAAACAAAACAATTAAGGTTATTAAGAATTAAGGATTGGTTCATGCCCTGAATCACGTATATCTAAAACCATTATGTAAATTATGCATAATTATTGCACAGCAAAATATAAAAATAAATTTTTAAATCCCTGGAAAATAATTTACGATTAGCATCAGAAACTATTGACTATAGATAGACCATTAGTGGTTTCACGTGCTAAAGTTACACTAACAATAATATTACTAGTCAAATCCATTTTGTGGTCTATCATGAATGCTGGGTTCTGAATGGATGAGCTACTACTAATAGGCTATAAGCAAACCATTATAAGTTATATCCTTTAAGTAATGAAAAGTGCCAGCTTCGAAAACCAAAATAATGCAACTTAACTTTAATTCAAAACCTGTTTGCATTTGACCGACTAATTAGATTTGACTAAGACTCTCACCGTCATGGCCTACGAGTCAATAGACCATTCGCCCTCAAGGACATATTGCTGAATAGTCATAACTCGTAAAGCATTGTTGAATTTTAAGGAAAAGGTGATATATAAAATAAAGGTATTATCATTATCATCATTGTCATTCTTTATATTATTGAGAATGCATGCAATCACCACTGTACTGACTGTGTATTACCAAAATATTACAGCCACAATAATGAATCATTTTATTATGTCTTACCCCTGATCATTTCAGCCCCACATTGATCATCCTCTCCACCTACAACATCATTTGATATTGACTCTTGATTGATAACATCAACAAATTCATTGCCTGATCCCTCAAGGCCTTCCAGACTATTCTTAGCTTGGTCATCTTCAGAGGTTTCAAAACTGACAGACTTCTTTGGCAGGACTTTGTTTGTTTCATTCAATGGACACATCATTTACAGTTGGTTATTTAAGAGATGGATGCTTGTGATATGGTTTAGAAAGTAATCCACAACAACTTCATTCCTTAATCCTGAAAACAATAAACATTCTTCTTGATTATTATATTTTTACTTATTCACATGTGATGTTTTAGTAATGGGATTCAAAATTAATGGCTAAAAATCTAAAAATCTTTCTCATACTAAAATATCAATAAAAAAAAGCATGGTGCAATGAAATGGTAAGGAAATCCTAACAGTTCAGGATGTACAGTAAAAGGATATTTTCAATAGCTTCATTTTTAGCAGTTTGACAGAACTTTCCTTTCCCACACTGTACTTAACAGACAGACAGACAAACAGAAAGACAGACAAAATATCTTGAAAAATACAAGGAAGCTAGCATTGAACTCCAAATAAAACTTATTTATCATGTTTAATTGCAGAGCCACAATTATCAAGCATAATAAATTAGCTATATTCAGTTATTTCAATATTGATATGATACTACAATCATCCTTTTTGTCTGTTCCTTGTTTAATGTATGTTGCCTGATTTTGAGGAAATGTTGGAAGTTGCTTACTAAACCATTACAAATTCCTTCACTAGGCTGTTATTCTTTATTACCGATGATCCTTTAAGTGAATACCATTGGGTGTATTTTTCCTATGAATGTTATTCCTATTGTTATTTTTGATAATTCTTTGCTCTAAATATTTAAGTATTAGTTCAATATTGAAAGCGTAAAACACTGAAAAACGGATGCGTTAAGAAATATTAAAAAATTCAGTCTATAAGGCTTTTAGAAGCATTAAAATACTCTAAAACACAATTGCATATGACGCCAGTGAAAATGAATATTTGAGAAGATTGGAATTTTAATCCCGTTGAAATCAATCAAAAATACGAGGAATCGGTAACGAAAAACCATGAATTATTTTACTTCATTCTCTAGTCTAAATAAGCCTAATCTGATGTTTTGTGTCCTGTAATATATTGTCAAAATATCTCAGTTAAAATCCGATCCTTACTCTTTCTCTTTTTGATATTTGAACGCAGTGCCAACACGTGCATTTTCCTATCTTGTCATCCATCTTTCACGTGTTAAATCTGATTCTGTTTCTGTCAGACAGAGAAATTTTGTACAAAGTTTGATTAAAGGAATTATGCGAGAAAAGAGACGAAAATATCACGAAATAATCGGAAGTATACGACTGAAGAATCTTGGATAAAAAGTTCCGGTTTTCTAGAGGTCTGTGTCGATAACAAAGTTCAAGAGAACAAACCAACCACGCATGACTGGATCGCGGCTGTGAAAACGTGAGTATTTGCACGTCTTTCTTTCCTGCTCGAAAAACACCAAAAAACACTAACAAACAAACAAACAGTACAATAAACACAAAACACGCAATATTTCCTTGAGTTTTAGCTATACTTTACCAAAGGTAAGTTAAAATTTTGTCTTACCTATATTTTAAGGCTAAAAATAGGCTTTGACATAAAGAGTCGTTACGTATTATTTTGCTTACATTCACGTAGGATTGAAACCGTGCGGTTTGGCACGGTTTTTTCTATTCGGTCCTAAAATACAAACTACAGTGTAAATAATGTACAAAATAGCTTACCTACCATGGAAATATTCTTGGTTTGGGCAGTAGTTTGTTTTCTGAGGAGTGACAGAACTAGAAAAAGCCCCGAGTTCGACCCAATATGACTTTGGGATCCGTCCACGTAAGATGTGAGAAGGAAACGAGGGCGATCAATGATATTCAAACTATTCCACCACGAAAAACCTCCAATTCTCTTCCAAACAGTCCAATCGCAAAATCCACAATCCAAATCTTGTAGAATACGCGCTTTAAGAGCAGAGGGACGAAAGAAAAAGCGAATAAGTTCGTTAGATTGTGGCAAACACACCGACTGTCTGTCTGGAGACTCTGACAGCTGTCCTCGATTTGTCTGATCACGTGGTCAGGGTTTTCACGGAATGGCTAGACTTGTCACGCACAATTTCCACGTAGCTGCGGTGACTATTTCATCTCGTAACAGGCGATCTGGTTATTGGAATGGGAGAGTCAAATTGTTGAAATAAAATCATTTCCTTGTATCTCATTACGGGATTCAGCTTCGTAAAAATCCGTTTTAGACACCGCTTAGATTCGTTGATTCGTGCTAATAGGGGAAGGATGACGTCATGGCATGTAGCTGGAATAATAATTCGTGACGAAATATAAATGCACGCGAAATCGTTTGATATTTCATAATGATTTAGGTATCTTAACGAAGTAAAAATAAGAAAATAAAAAAGAGAAAATAGAAAACGTAGAAACGAACCGAAAAACGCTCTTGATAGATCGATATTTTAGATATTTTTTATTTTTTATTCTTATTTTATTTTAAAATGGGACCAGCCCTGGGTGAAGAAACGAATCGACGACCGTCAAATATTATACTAGGTGAAAGAACATAAAAAGTTTTCGTGAAAAGCTATCTAGCTAGGATTTTCCGTAGGAATTCGAGGGGGAGGGGGGGAGGGGACGGCTCTCCCCACTATCTTAAACAAGCCATAAGGGGATCATGGATATCCTTGAGACTATAAGACCCAGGTTCAATCTATTGTGGTTCACATGGCAGATCGAGAAAGCACTGAAAGCACAAATTCGTCCTTATAATTCTCGTGCCTCCTCGTGATTACAGTCGTCTCGTGTGGGAAATGAAGTATAGTAAAAACACCGGAAGTGCTTCAGATTCCACTGACTAAACGTCACCCGGCAGGAGATTGTACAAACAACAATACACAGAAATTTTACAGACTGTACATTTTGGCCCTTATATTTATTGCAGATAGCTAAAATCTTAATCTTTTTCCTTTTTTTTATTTCGTTATGAATATTGTAATTCTAAGAAGTTGGAGCAAATAAACTGTTGCTTTTAAAGTGTTTAGACACACTCTTTTGTTTTGGGCTGCCTGTGTACCTATGCCCATGAGCCTAAGTGGTGGAAGTTTGTCGGTGAACCGGCTCAGTTACCCGGAAAGAGGGGAAAGGGGGGTCTGGCCCGTTTAGGGTAGGGATGTGCCGCTGAGCCCTTTTGAACCCTGACCCTGTTTCAGAGTAAAATCGCTGAAATTCATACCCTGTTCCAGAGTAAAATCGCTGAAAACCAAACCCTGTTGTATAAAAAAACCTGTTCCGGTACTTGCGAAAATAGATACCCTGTTCAAGAGAGAAAGAGAGAGAGAGAGCTAGCGTGCTTTCATATACTCTGTTTCAGCGAGCGAATGCGATATTATATACCCTGAGGGAAGCAAAAGGAGAAAGGGGAAAGAAAACATTTTCCCCAACCCTAGACTCCCTCGGAGCTATTTCTCCTCGCCCAACATTGTTTCAAGTGCCACTACGGTGAAATTAGTTAATCTCTCGATTTTTTACCTCTAAAGTACTTTGCTTTTCTAGCTAGCATTTTTGGCTCTAGAGATATTTAATTTTTTAGAAGCCTGATGACGTCATATTGTCAACTCACAGTTTCCTTAAACATAGATTTCAGTATATGATGGTCCCAATAGACCTCTTCGGCTTGGGGTAATGTTTTCCCATCTCAGACCACGTGTCACTCCCTTGAGAATAAGATTCTTTGTTTGAGCCAGGAGAAAATGAACTAAAAGAAGGAATCCCCGTGTCCCATCATGTGCACACTTTGATGCTATTTTTATAATCATTGATGCTATTTTTAACTCGTTACCATGCCCGCGCGATAATCATGCTTCCCTTTAATGCCTCGTTTTAGAACACGAAAAGCGCCTTATTTCGCTACGTCCATGACAAAAACACAGGTTTTGTTTACTGCAAGACTGAAAGCCGCCTACCCTCAAGAAATCAACCAATCAGGTTCTTCGCTCAAAATATCTCCAAGCTAAAAATAGCATCAAACTGTGCACATGATGGTTACAAGGCTATATAGGTAGGATTCCTTCTCTTAGTTCATATTCTCTTGTTTGAGCTGTGTCCATATTCATGTGTCTTCTCATGTGCAACCAAGCGCAAACCTTAAACAAAGAAATGATACTCTAGGGAATGACGTGATCTGAAATGGGGAAACATTGCGTCAGAGATGAAGAGGTCTATAGGGGTACCCCCTTGTCAGTTAACTGCTAATTTTTTGGCCGAATGTCAATTAACTGTAATAATTTTACAGCGGTGGCCATAATATTAGCCAAAATAATGAAATGTCTGTTGACGGTTAACTACTAATAAGCCTGAAGCGAGATGTCGTTTTACCCCCGTCTCTAGACTCCTTTTCGCACTGCTTTTGTTCTTTAATTATGACTATTGTTCCTGTATTCTCTAAGGAATCAAAAATTTTAATATGAAAGAATTTTAGAAACTATTATGGTATAGAGTCGGGGGTAAAACGTCATCTCGCTTCAGGCTTATTATAGGTTATTCGTCAGTTAACTACTATTTTTTTTGGCCAATTGTCAGCTTACTACAAACCCCATTGGCACCCTGGTATATATGTGAGATTATTTGATGAATGTCATTCAAACTTTGCAGTATGCTTGTTTTCAAAATATCGAACATCAAAATGCACAAACTGTGGTTGCTATGGCAACTCACTGGTGTCCAGGGCCCGGTTGTACGAATGGTGGATAGCATTATCCGACGGATACATCTTATCCAGTGGATAAATTCATTGGATAACAGCATCGACTTATCCACTGGATGAGGATTTATCCGCCGGATAGCGCTATCCACCCTTCGTACAACCGGGCCCATGCCCCTAACAACAATGTTAGCCTTTCCGCGTTGCATGCTTTGTCATTTTTTAACTTGAGCAGAGAAATGCTCGACGACTATAAAATCTGCCATAATGGGCTCGGATGAACACAATAAGTATATAATATATTACGCTAATGGAGCGTTGATAATACAGGGATTATATGTTAACTTTTTTCTGATAAATAACTTTATTCCAATAGGACGTATCCATGATGGCGCCATTTGACTCCCACTACCATAATGCTTCGCGAATTTTCTTTCTCATTTATATTTGTATTCCCTACCTCATGATGGTCAATGACGCCATCATGCAAACGTCCTATTTGATCTTTTAAACTAGTCTCTTCTTCCAAGATTCCAATGTTTGCACCCTAGAAGGTTTCCCGTGTTCCCGTGCATGGTTAATTTGCATTTCTCCTGAAACAAGCAATAAACGTGTCCTAGGAGGGTCCTGAAGGGGTAAAATGGGAGCTAGGATTTCTTTCTTTCTTTTTTTTTTTTTTTTTTTGAGCTGGGAGAATGGGATTGTTTTGTACTGGGAATGGGATTTAAAAACTCCCCAAAAAACAGTAACAAATTGAAAAGGGATTGAGTTTTGAGCTAGGCTGGGAATATGGGATTTGGTCAAAATGGGGGCTGGGAGGACCTTTTCTTAGTGATTTTGCACTTTAAAAATTGTAGTTTTTACTGAACCGCTTAGTTCCTTAAGTTGCAGGTGTATATTGAGTTGAATAAAATTCCAGTGAGGTATTAGTATTGGTCATAGGATAGTTTGTATCCTAGTAATATGCTTACCAAGTACTCATGGAACCAAAAAGCCGGACTAACTTGATTAATTGAATTTGAAAAACGTTGGCTGCTTTATAAAAGGGAGTGCAAGTGCTGAAATGTTTCTATTACTAATAGCAATAGTAATAGTAATATGCTTACCAAGTACTCATGGAACCAAAAAGCCGGACTGACTTGATTGAACTTGAAAAACATTGACTGCTTTATAAAAGGGAGTGCAAGTGTTGAAATGTTTCTATTACTACATATTATATCGTTGAAGTATCGGCCCGCAAAGTTCGCGTTAATCTTGTTCGCCGACTAGCATTTCGACAACTGTCAATCACTCTGCAATCAATAAAAAAAAACAAGATCTCGATGGACGTTTTGGACTGAACTAAAGATTTTAGAGGATAAGAGTATTAAAATCTTCGCTTTAGTCTAACATCACTCTCAAGGTATTGTTGTTGTTTTTTTATTGCCGCTCTTTGATTGATGCTCGTTGAAATGTCAGTCGGCGAACGAGACATCATTAAACTTCGGGTGTCGCACTTCAATGATAATGGTAGTAACCTAGGTACTCTAATAATTACATAACCAGCAGTAAGTTCATTGAGTTCATTAGTGGATTAGGCATCGTACGCGTCCAAAACCTCCTTCATTTCTTTGACTTCTTGTGCGATATGGTTAAGAGACTGTTGAAGTTGACAAAGTCGAAGCTTGGTAAAAGAACTCTTCTCCATTTCGTGACTAGAAGCTGAAACAGTAAGCAATGGTATAATGTAATGGTATAATGAGCAAAATCTGACAAATAATCCAAGGCTTTTTAAAATACCTACCTTACCCTATCCTATACCCTATACCCTATACCCTATACCCTATACCCTATACCCTATACCCTATACCCTATACCCTATACCCTATACCCTATACCCTATACCCTATACCCTATACCCTATGACCTATACCCTAAACCCTATACCCTATACCTATACCCTATACCTATACCCTATACCCTATGACCTATACCCTAAACCCTATACCCTATACCTATACCCTATACCCTATACCCTATACCCTATACCCTATACCCTATACCCTACCCTACCCTACCCTACCCTACCCTACACTACCCCATCCTATCCCATCCCATCCTATCCTATCCTACCCTACCCTACCCTATTCTACCCTACCCCACCCTACCCTACTCCACCCCACCCTACCCCACCCTTTCCTACCCTACCCTACCCTACCCTACCCCATCCTACCCCACCCCACCCCATCCCATCCCATCCCATCCCATCCCATCCCATCCTATCCCATCCCATCCCATCCCATCCTGTCCTCTCCTATCCTATCACATCCTATCCTATCCCACCTACCCTATAATTATATTCTACCCCACCTCACCCTACCCTACTCTACCTTACCCTACCAATAAATTCCATGCTACTTTATACGCTGCCCTACACCAGTGTCTGTCTGTCTGTCTGTCCCCCTTCTCTCCTCCTATCTCCTCGTATGCATTCTCTGATGCCTTGCTCTGTCTTCTAAAGAAGCAATTGAAACTATTTAATTACCTCCAGCTTTATCAAACTTTGCTTTTTTCTTTTTCCCCTTTACCCAGTTGATAATAGTAATTCCTATATATCCAGACACAGCGAGACTGGCACAGCAAATGCTAAGGATTATTAGGATAGGCTTGGTTTCAGGAGAGTCGATCGAAAGTGGTTGGTCAACCTCTTCTTCGAAACTTGATTCGTACTAAAAAAACACAAAAAAATCGATCAAGCATGGTTAATATAGCTAGATTCGTTAGATACATAGATGCCAGGCAGAGATTGTAATAATCTGACTGGACCCAATTTACGATACGTGCACGTAACGGCTACATGCCGTAAGGAGGCTTTCATTTATTGGCCCATTATGGAGGTGGGGGAGGGGGGGGGGGGGAGGGAAAATTGTAGGGGAGGGGATATGTTATTTTGAGAAAGTGGTTGGGGGGGGGGGGGGGTTATCACATATTAAGGGGGCTTGAGAACTATTGCAGGGTGATGAAAGGGGGTTATGCAATTGTTGCCTCAACCATGGAGGTTGGGGGTGGGGGGGGTGGGGTTATGTTTGTACAGCTTTCCATGTGATTTTGCCACCCCCCCCCCCCCCACCACCATCTCTCCCCTAACACTGACATTGGAATTTTGTGTCAATTACCCAATCACTTGCAACGCTTAGTATACAGCTACACCTATACACCTTGACTTCGAATTTGCCATATCATTATTCGCACCTGACTAACCTAGCTCTATTTAACAAATAGACATCAGTTTTTTATGTGTCTGTCCTCTTATTGACGATATATTTTGTCATCACATTACCAAAGTAATGTGGAGTGTGGATCCGCATACTGCTTTGACAATTTGATGACGAAATGACGAAGAGGACAGACACATAAAATACTGATGTCTATTCGTTTTTTTACAATAACAAAAACGATAAAAACTTCTCATTTTTAGTGATCAAAAAACCTATGGAACGAGCGCGCGCTCGTGGACGTCAGCTTTATCTGTCTGTCCTCTTGTGTACACATCAAAAACATCGTACTTACCATCTCAGGTGGTTTAGGCAGATCTGGTACTGTAAGTAATTCTTTCAAGTCCAATGTATTCAGGCCACAGAGAGCTGATCCTGTCGAAGGGCTCTTCTTTACCACCACGTAAAACAAGGTTAATTGCTTCACGTCTTTGGTAGACTTGGTCACCCTCACATCTTTTATCGCGGAATTATCGTTGCGACCATAAAAATACATTAAAGCGGTATGCTCCTCGACAAAAAGGCTGTTTATTCCAGCTTCCTTATTGCGCCAGGCTTTGAACATAGCTGGAAAACTGTCGAACTCTAGCAGGGTAAATAAAATAAAATCTGTCACTAGCTATCACTGGGATGATAGACACAATTTCAGTACTGCTGTTTGTGCTACTATTATATACTACTACCTTCGCTGTTGTTTGCAGCTACTGCCTACTATATTCCTGCTGCTGCTGCTGTTGTTGTTCTAGTGTTTTTTTCTTACTTGTAGATGCTGATCTACTATGTTTATGTTATGGATGTTGCTGCAGCTACTGCTGCTGTTGTTTGCAGCTGCTGCTCTACTACTCCTGTTGCTGCTGCATGCTGATGCTGTTGTTCTTGTAGCTGCTGATCTACTACGTTTCTGTCATGGATGTCGCTACTACTACTACTACTACTACTACTGCTGCTGCTGTTCTAGCAGCTGCTGCTCTACTACTCCTGCTGCTGCTGCTGTTGCTGTACACGTTGATGTTACTGGTGCTGTTGTTCTTGTAGCTGCTGATCTACTGCTCCTGCTGCTGCTACTGCTGCTGTACACGTTGTTACTGGTGCTGTTGTTCTTGTAGCTGCTGATTTACTATGCTTCTGTTACAGATATTTCTGCTACTGCAACTACTACTGTTGCATGCTTTTTGAAGCTGCTGCTTTATACTACTACCAATATATACTATTCAATACCTTTAATGCTTTTGGCACCCTGTTCCGTAACGTAGTCCTTGACTTTCGTATCATTCGAAATTATCGCGACCTTAAAATGAAAACATTATTGAATTAATTGAAACAATCACATGTAATAGCCCATTGCCTCCAGCTCAATCAAGCAGGGATATATATATAGAGACTTACATTTCTGTTTTTCAACGTGTGGCAGCTTTTTTCTACTGTTGCTATGGTTATTGTGCTGGCAATGGTGGCAGTGAAGAAGGATATGATAACAATCCCCATGATGATCCAAATCATGGCAAACACTCGACCAAGCACAGTACGAGGTGTCTTGTCTCCATACCTTTAGAGAAATCAAACGATTTTGAAAAGGATACTTTACATTTGGATTTCAAATTCAAATTGCGAGTGAGATATAAAATGTTTCCATTTAAAGAGCTAAAATTAATATTAACCAAGCCTTCGAAGCTATACTCATTTAAAATAGATATAGTCATCAAAATACTGGAATACTTTTTGAGTAATTTCAGGTTTAGTACAGATACTACGACTAGCTACTTTTATTTGCCAAAAATTAGTAGAACGTGTCTTTATCAAATGTTAAAGTAACCACCTTAACATTAATACTTTTATTGGTTAGCACTTCATTAGTGGTAGAATTGGCATTAGAAAAAGATGAACATAAAGCCAAAGAAAACAATAATAAGCGTGCAAAGGCACTTGGGATACTAGTACTCACCCCACCGTCGTCATGGAAATAAAAGCCCACCAGAACCCGTCGAAAGTTCCACGAAAGAAAGAACTCGAGAATTCCTGAGCATTTTGGCGCGCTTCCTACAAATAGAAAAGGCGGGATTAAATTTAGGTCCATTATAAATCATACCCTGGTGAAACATGAATAAAAGTTAATCAAGGAGTAGAGCTGGGGTAATAATATAATAAAGACTTTATTTCAACAGGGTAGCCCTTTCAGCAACTAGGCTGATATCCATAGGGGCCCTGCATATAAAACAATAAACTAATTACAAACTATAAAAATATATACTTCACTATATACAAACTAATTCTATGATAAAATCTGAAAAAATCCTAACTAATTTTTATATCAAATTTAAATTTAAGAATAACATGTACCTAGAAAAAAAAAACTATATATGTTATATGTCTAAAAAAAATTACTAAAAAAATTATTAAATTATTCAGTAAAAGAACATTCATGACGCTTCTATTGAGTCAACAAGAAAAGGCTTTCGTCAAAGGGTTTGACCTCCAAAAGACTTATGTTTTTTACTGATGACCCTCCTTTCTGAAGCCCCACCCCTCCCCTCTGAAGCCCGATCCCTCCCCTCTAAAGCCCGACCCCTCCCCCCACCTTCTCCTACTCATAGTTAATAGAGGGGAATGGTTAGGAAAAATATTGTTATTAGGTCTTTGTTCGCTTTTGTTGTTGAACCGGTCTTGACCGTGCACAATGTTTGATTTATGCTCATCCGAAATTAGAAAATAAATAAACATAAACTTTGTCTATGGGATTGTTGTAAGGAATATTCAAATATCTCTTATAAATCTTTAAGTATTTTGAACTAGCAGCCAAAAGAAAGATTTTGGTCTGTTCACTCAGCCATTGCCAACAATGGTAAAACAAGCAATGGTAAAACAAAGGATTGTGCACGGTTAAGCTTGAAAAAAGTGAACAAAGACCTATAACAATAGGGTTTCCTAACCATTCCCCTCTGTTAACTATGTCCTACTGCTAGGGCTCTTTTTTCTAATGACCTTATACCCAAAGACACCCTACTTTCATGCAAAAGGCTTTTAACTGAGTGTAGTTTCTTACCAATACCCACAAGATGACGCCAGCAATGGCAGCCAATAAAAACACGATGGGCAAGATAGGCGACTGTTTACGAATGATCTGGAATATTTCATAGCTGAGATCTTCTCGACACCTCCCGATATCCACCATCATTATCAAATTACTTTGCTTTTGGCTCGCGATGACTTGTACTGTGCTGTCATTGTGATAGTATTGGCTGACAAATCAAAGTAAATAGTCTAGATAAGACCGGGAGAGTTGCGGAGTCTGAAAGTGGAACTGAGCTGCGTGGAGGTATGTTTGCCAAAGAATCGTGAACAGAGGCTTTGCACCATCACGTGATGGCAGTCATGACAGGAGGCACAACAATAGAGTCGTTCTCCCTTGAGAAACTGAATTCTTTCTCATGTAAATCAGATTAGACCAGATTCAATTGTTCCTGCCTCCTGTCATGGCTGCCATCACGTGATGGTGCAAAGCCTCTATAGTCCCATTCACAGTTCCCTGTGCCATCTTGAAAGAAGCGAGGCGATGGATAGAGACATTTTTAACACCTTGAACAATGATTCACATGTATCTATCATTACAATACAAAGGCATGGATACCTTCCCGATGACGCATGGAACTGTGAAGGGGATAATTGTACAGCGTTTTTGGGGGTTAACCAGGGGTGTCGCCTATATTATGCTGAACGTCTTCTTAAGGAACTGGTCATTATTTATCAAGAGGGGAGGCTGGTGCAATATTAAATATGCTATGCTTGATTTTTGCTGACCCCCCATCTCCTATAAGCATGATTTTTACTGATTTTTGCTTAAGGTATTAGGATACGTTTACGACCACTATGCGCGCAAACTTAAATAACGCGCTGGCTTTATAGTATAACACAAACAAAGTATACATTTTCTGAAAGCTGAGTAAACATAGTTTATGAAGACATCTTCGAAATACGATTTTTTTAAATTGTTGTTCACATTATTGTCCTCGAAGCGAAATTTGACCATGCCTCAGTGAAAACGTTAACGGACACGTACATTTTAAGCTATGTTTGCGAAAAATGTCTTAACATACTCAGGAGATAATAAGCTCAAAAAGGGTGTCCCAGTTTTAGTGGCAAAAAAGATTCGAGAAAAAAGAATTTCTTAGTTTGGAGCCGGAAGCTGCAGGGAGCCACGATGGCGTTGGTCAAAACACCTTGAGCCTTCCATTTTGTCATCACTTGTCAAATTATCTGTTGTTCTGGACGATCGCAATGTAGGATCTTTTTACAAGGACAAAGGAGCATTTGGACTCAACGTTATTGCAAGCGACGGGACATTTCCGGTCTTGATAAAGTCACGATTTTTATTTGTCTCAAAATTTTGGCTTTTCCAATCAAAAATTGCAAGAAGTTTCACAAACATATGAAAGACAAAAATTTAAAGTTACGAAATTTCAAAAAAAAAAAAAATCCTAATACCTTAAACCCACACATAAAAAATGCTGACCCACCCCCTATTTGCACCAGCCCCTCCCCCCTCTCGATAAATAATGATCAGCCCCTAAAACAAGAACAGATTCACTGGGGATTAGGTAGCCGGCCACAACACATTGGAGTTTTAAATAATTAAGAAAGGAGAAAAACCTAAAAAAGGATGCTATGTGATGCCTTTCTAGGCATAACAGTCACCATTTTTGAAACCGTTCTGCATCCCCTCCCCCCCCCCCCCCCCACCCCACCTCCCCAGTGTTTCAGACTGAAGACAGAAAGGTACTAGCTGTAAACAGATGGAAAAAAGTTGATTAAAAAATTCAGTTTTCGTAGCCATACATTTTCATAATGCGCATGCGCATTGTATTAGTGCATTAACGGTCAGCGGTCGTTTTAGGCATTCTAATAGGTTTTTAATTTTAAAAAAATATTATCTGTACCTGATTTTTTTACCAACTTCAACAGGGATTGGAAACACAAACATTGCTGTCGTATTTTCATGCAATCGCTTTATCACTTCGTCTGCGTTATTAATCAACGCATTATTCCATTCGATGCTCGTGCATTTCTGAGGGCATCTGCTAATGACTTCATTTATGCCTTTTTCAAGTTGTCCGTGGTATACATTTCGCATTCCTTTGGAATCTACTCCCGGTGTACGAGTTTCTTCGTCTTTCATCAGATAAAGCGGGAAATGATTGTTCAACAGCATGTTTACACGTTGCTGGTCTTGACAATCACTTGTCCCTCTCGAAGACAGGACCAGGATCAAAAGGAACTTTAAAAACTCCATGTTGGGCCTTGTCTGAAAAAGAATAAAAACATATTCATGCACAGGGAGCCCACTGAGCGAAAAGTAAAAATGACATCGGAAAAATTGACTGATGAGTTTTTGAACTTGTGTATTTTCAGGCTTATAGTACACTTAACAAAATTACTCGACTCTGATTTGTCGAGAGGAGTACAATTATAGCGTTAAAAAAGCCGTAAAAACTAATAAGAACTAATCTTTTTTATGCATTTCAGTTGCGCGATGGGCTGAAAATCGGCCGCCAAATAGACAAAGATGAACGGCGTGCCTTCGCATTTTTTACTGAAATTTTGTTGAGTGAACTATAAACAAAACATCGCACGATCTTCTCGTACAATTTGGAATCAATAGACACTCGTAATGTTTAGAAAGTTCTTTAATTGCACTCGCCTAAAGGCTCGTGCAATTACAAGAACTTTCAAAACATTACGAGTGTCTATTAATTTCCTCGAGATCGTGCGATTTCGTATACAAAGAAAGTGTCCTTTGGCAGTGCAAGCGAACAGGGAAATTCTAGCAAAACTGTAGTAAAATATATTTTTTCCGGGCACCTCAGACTTTTGTTTTCCTTTATATCAAGAGACCATGAAGAACACTAGCCTTCATGGTCTCTTGTTGTATAGTTCTCATATGAACCTTGACTTGCTCACGGGGATTAATGGACTACTCGACGATACGGCGGCCATCTTGGATCACAAGGCATTATTGGGCGTCCAGAGACCCTCAAAAAATTACTATCCACCCTGGCAATCTCTCGTAGCTTCTTCTAAACATTTTGCATCCCCCTCCCCCCCAATACTCTGAAAAAAATTTCAAACCCCCCCCCCCCCACCAGTTTACTGGTAAAATTTTTTCCCATCCCCTCTAAATTTCACCTGCCTCCCCCCCCCCCCCCCTCCTCTGTCATACATTATGAACGCAGCCTTAACAGCTCCTCACGAGAGAATACAACAAAATATGAATTAAGACGACACACCGATCACCTTTACCTATAAAAGAAAGACAAACACACGAAAGTCTATACATTTTCCGTCATCTTTATTTTGTTTTGCCCCCTGTCGAGATGGCCGCCGTATCGTCGAAGTAGTTCATTGCACCGCTATACTTTCGTGTTATCTGCCGAAGCCTTAAGGCGGAATGAATAATTCTGCCTTCGAAAAATACCAAACTTATTTCAATCTCCATTGAGAACTTGATTGGATTTCAGTGACCTGTTGATGTAAATGTATTATCTGCAGAAAAACCTATAAATAATTAAGGTGGCCCAAAAGGGACAAGAGAAAAACATTTCTGAAAAATAAGAAACTAGACAAGTTGCCGCAAATATGAAACAAGTTGCTGTCTGACAAACAAGTTCCTGTATGTCAAACGAAAATTTTACCGATTGGGACTGAGTTCTAGAGAAGTTTGACGTTTTGTCTTTCCTAGGCACAGAACACGAACGCAATCCTCTTCATGACACAAAAACAATTCGACGAAAAAATGTCGTGTTTCGACATCTTTAGGATTTCTTTAAATTTTCGAAATGAAATATTGGTGTTACTCTTCGTTTTGAAGAGATATAAGAGTTTGAATACCGAGGTTTTCTTGATATTTTGCCCATGGAAACATTGGAATGAAGTCATTACGATGAGCGAACGTGCACTATAAATTCATGCGCAAACAATGCCCTCGAACGTCCATAATGCGTGACTGGCAGTTTGTTATCATGAGCAAATTTTCCACGAAAAAGCGTTCGTTACTTTCCTGTGCTGAGAGGAAAGATAAGAACGGTGAATTGAAATCTATTAAGCCGGGCTATTAAGCTGAAGAGAATCGGTTGCAGTTTCTCCATTCATATTAAATAGGGGGCGAAATAGACGCCATCTTGGAAATATGTTCTTAAAGACAATCACCCAGTTTCCTCGACCTTGGAAAGGCTAATATTGCACAAGGCTTTTCTTGTTGTAAAAGCTGGATAAGGCATGACATTGACGTGATATTTTCATAGCCCGACCTTCAATAAACCATGGTTAATAACTATGAATAACGAACCTAATTTACACATACGGTAAAGATTAAGAAGTTAAAGATATACATCAAATGGGAAAACCCTTTTCTCAATATTCAAGTCAAACACATTAACCTTGGTTAATGTCAGCAAGCATAATGGAGGTAATTATTTTAAAAGCGTTGAATTTCTAACGAGAGTCAAGATAAAAAATGAACTAAATTCTTTCAACAAAGCGATTATTATTATTGTTGTACAATAATAATTATTTATTCTACATAAATAAGTAAAATAAAAAGATTCAGATTACATATATAACTATCTCCTAAAACCAAGGTAACAGGTATTATTATCGTAATTTGAGTTACATTGGCAAAGAGAATGTTAAGCCCCTTTCCAAAAGTGCTGTTACTTTGGAGTCCCTTAGGTAAATTTGATCAACTTATTAAGGAGAGTATTTGCTAACGAAGCGACGCCGACGCTGCTTGGCACGGATAGTACATCGGTAAATATTCATATCGTACGGACGGTTGGAAAGAACATTTATTTTCAAAGATAAGTGAACACTATTTAGTATCCATTTAGAAACAAACATATATCAATTCAATTAGAAATCTACGAATAACTGAAACAGTCATACATGTTTATAACCCAATCCGTCTGTCCTGGCGCCCTTGGATCAACGACTTATGTTTCGCCTTGGAAAAAAGTGATATAACTCATAACGCTATAAATATGCTTAATGCGAACAAAAAGGCATTTTTTTAGTACTAAGCTTGACACTTTTCAACAAGAATGAAGTAGACTGAAGATAAAAATGTATATATATTCTTTTTGATCTTTAAAGGCATCGATATAAAATATTGATGGCGTAAAATGTCAGATGAATTTAATTGATATATATTAAATAAAAGCGTATGCGGTGGGCCAAAAAAGTAAAATGGGGAATGAAGTAAAATTAGGGGGGAAGTTAGGAAGTGAGATGAAGACGTGAAAATTGAAAAATCAGGAAGGGAAAAGGAGAGAATAAGAAAAGATGGAAGGAAAAAAGAACGAATGGTACGGCAAGGAGCCGTGAAACCAAAGGTAAAGTGAGAGAAGAGAAGAGAAGAGACGAAGGGAAGAAAAGAGATGAGATGAGATGAGAAGATAAGAATGGTAAAAATCGTATGCAACCGAGGTGTATACATAGACGTATGTATGCTCTAACAAGCGAGTTTCAGCTTCATCAACCAATAATTGAACATGCAAATATCTTGGTTAAAAAACACATTATCAACTGATAAACCATCAAAATATATTTGTCGGCGCCTCGAATGAAACACTATCTTCATCAAACCTATTTATTCTGTAATAACTTCTTTATGAGTGCTGCAGTGCTATCGATATCGCTAACCAATATAAGCGTTTAACCAAACATCAAAATGTATAGCGATAAGAACTGAAATGAAGGTATTTTTCGCTTCCTAAGTTTATGCATACAAAAAAGAACGCATGAAATACGGAATACTTTTTGTTGTATAGAAATTAACATCGTACCTGCAGTTAGCACGATAGGCGTATCGAAAGGTGTGTTACAGGATGTTCAGTTCGGCACACCTAATGCAGTAGAGTAGAAACAGGAACGTACTGTTATGTCATCTGCTAGGATGTTTACCTTCCTTTAGTGAATCAACCTCAGTTAAGTGAGTGTCTATGATTGGTTCTCTAGACGAGTGGCAGTTTGATTTTGAAGGTCTCGCGATAAGTTTTAAATATTTATTAAGTATTATACTCATGTAGACAAGCAGCTAGTGTTATCGTAATGAAAGGAAACGATTATAAAATTTTAATAAGAGATAGCTTACACTTTTTAATTTTAAATTCATGTCGATATCATCCAAGTATTCAAAAACTTAAAGCTGATAGACTATAGTTTAGGAGTAGCATGATAAGCTATAGTTTTGCTATGCTAGGCAACTCCAACCTCGGCTTGGAACTAATAATGATGATGATGATAATAATAATAATAATAATAATAATAATAATAATAATAATAATGATAATAATAATAATAATAATAATAATAATAACAATAATATAATGTAATATAATAATATATCTAGAGCACCCTTTCACAAGATTGATCTAGACGGAATAGACGACTGTCGCGTTATTTTAACATAGCGGCCATACAATAGTTTTTTTTAGCTTTCTAGTTTTTTCCTCGGGATATTATATATTAAGACATTTGTTTTACTTTTAAATAATTATTATTATTTCCATTTATATATGTTATTATATAGATATATTTTTATAATATTTTTCTTTGGATCACGCAATTGAATTAAACTAGTTTACAAATACTCTTGTAGAGAATATATTATAACTATATTTTTAGATATTTTTACAATTTAATTTTCAATAAATTAAATATTAACTTATTTTATCATTTTATTAATTTATCATTAATTTATCATTTATTAATTTATCATTTTTATTTTATCATTTATTAATTTATTTTATTATTTTATTAATTTATTATTAATTTATCATTTATTAATTTATCATTTATTAATTTATCATTTATTAATTTATTTTATTATTTTATTAATTTATTATTAATTTATCATTTATTAATTTATCATTTATTAATTTATCATTTATTAATTTATCATTTATTAATTTATCATTTATTAATTTATCATTTATTAATTTATCATTTATTAATTTATTTTATTATTTTATTAATTTATTATTAATTTATCATTTATTAATTTATCATTTTTTATTTTATCATTTATTAATTTATTTTATTATTTTATTAATTTATTATTAATTTATCATTTATTAATTTATCATTAATTTATCATTTATTAATTTATCGTTTTTTATTTTATCATTTATTAATTTATTTTATCATTTTATTACATGTAAAACTAAAAATGTTTTATTAATGAATTTCACATAATAATAATAATAATAATAATAATAATAATAATAATAATAGTGATGATGATGATGATAATAATAATAAAGCTTTTATTCATTGAGGGTAATAATAAATAGTACAAAGGTACTACACTGTAATAAACTCGTTGCCCTCCTAACAATTAAAACTAAAAAATATCAATATGCTACAATGTAAAATATATATATAAAGTATATATTTACAAATATATAAATGATGTTTTTTAAAAGTTTTTAAATAAAACATTTTCGACTGTGAAAGTCATCTTCAGTATATGATGTTCATTTGAATATACAACAGTTTAAAGGGGCACTTGGATGAAAACGCCCCAATTTTTGAAAGTCCGAATAAATGAAGTATTTGAGGATAATATGACTCAATTATGACAATTTAGATGCTAAATAAAATTGTTCATTCCCCCCCCCCCCCCCACTTTTTACTGTAAAGAAAACATGTTACTTGGCTACTATCTGGGCCATACATGAGTAAGTTTAACCAAGTTTCAAGTCATTTTCAATTTTTATCGATTTTCATCCAAGTGCCCCTTTAAGTAGTTCATGAAATCCCAGAGCAATATCATGACATTAGAATATATGTAAACAGCTAATTATATTTTATCGATGTATATTATCAAGACAAAAAGGAAAACGAAAACAAATGTAACTAATAGCGAATAATAGACGCTTTTAAATATTTTTCTTCGTTTTTCTGACAGCCTTTCAAATTAAAATCTTTATGTCGATTGACGTTTGACCACAAAAAGGTGAAGCAATTTATAATTGGCAAATATGTTTTGTAGAGAGACATACTGTGAAACCTTAATTTTGCTTTCTTTGAAAGAGAATATGTTGAAAATAATAAAACTTTTTTTTTACATGCTCTTTTCAGCTATGGTAATTTTTCTTCTGTACGTTTTGAAGACCCTTAGAATTACAAGACAAAAACTCATTATTTATTGAGAAGATATTCGGTAAAAGTTTTCTTGGATTGGTTATCATACTCTTAAAATCAAAAAAATTCATCTTGTGAATATAACAGCGAGAAACAAAACTGGACGCCAATTTGCTAATTCTAGCTGTCGTGATAAGATTGTCATTTGAGGGACTAAGGCCTAGGGCAAACGTAGAACTTTCCATGCTCCGAACTTAATTACATCAAAGAATGCCGCCTCATTATCACCTGATGTTCATTGTTTTTAATGAGGTCGATGCATGGAAAGTTCGACGTTTGCCCTAGACCTTACCCTTCCCGTGAATTAATACTAAATTATTTTTCATAATTAATGAACGCATGCTATGGAATGATAAACTATCATTATGAATTTTGTTCCTAGAACAAGATTTTACCCCGATAACCGATAACCTAAGATCAAGTGCCCTTCAAGCTCACTATGAAAAACCGTTTACGCATGCGTGAGTTTCAGTACGTTTTCCATCAATCTCGTACGGCCTGCGGCGAAGAACGAGAGCTCTGGCATAATCCCTTTTTTGAGACCAGGATTTCTTGGACTTCCGGGATAAGAGCGCATGGGTTCAAAGACTTGCCAAAAATGTTTTAAAATGTTCTCGATATTTTCAATTTTTATTTTAATCGGAAGTAAACACAGAACTCTGTTTTAAAGCATGATTTTCATTGATAATATTTCACTGCTTTCACTAGACAGTTTCATAGAAGACAATTATCCTTATGCTTTCGACCCTTTATAACTAATATAGTCCATTTATTGGGCAAGCTTGAAAGCCCAATCTCCATATTTGAAGTTGTAATACACTAGAAGACGACTGAAGTCGAACTGTGCATACAGCATTCGTATTTCATGTTGCTAAAAACCTGGCGGTCTTTTCAGTGTAATTCTGAACCGTACCATTTCTCTAAATTATTTATATTTCTCAAGGAGACCTCTTTTGTATAAGTCCTTTGGTTTCTAGAGGCCTCCTTGTACTGTATTGCATTATACTTTTAGCATTTGTATTTATTTCTTTATTTTTTGTACTATAATTATTTTGCCGTATTTATTTCACTTTTGTAATCTAGCTATATATAGATTTGGTAATATAGCAGAAATTCAATAAATGTAAATGTAAAATCTCAAGTTGTGTTCTCTTGTCTTCTATATCAATGGAATATTATTATTTTCCTAACGAATGCCGATGTCAAATGCATTCTCTTTCCTTCAATCAAGAAAATGATCTAATCCTGATAATGCCAAATCTCGAAGATTATTGTATCCGATCTATGTTGTCATCCACACTAATCATTGGAGTCGAAATTATTTCATTAATTTTGCACATTTTTTATCCCACGAAAGTGTTTTCATACAATTCTGTACAGCGGCCCAGTTGTACAAAAGGTGGACGGCGCTATCCAACGGATAAATCTTATCCAGTGGATAAATTTATTGGATAACAGCATCGACTTATCCACTGGATAAAGATTTATCCGTTGGATAGCGCCGTCCACCTTTTGTACAACTGGGCCCAGATCTTTAGTTTTAGTCAAGAGAATAGTTTAGAATAAGCCGTTACATGCAATTTCTTCTCGATGGAATCCTGATGACCAAATAAACACATTATATAATTACCAATGAAATATCTATTTTTCTCTATTTCGAAAAATTGATATCTTCACACGTGAAAATAACATGTTATTTTCACGTGTTAAAATAACACACCATTGCGATGGCTATTCAAAAATACACGGAAAGAAATGCCTGAAAAAGCCAGAATACTTTCATTGATAATCATATAATAAACAGAATATTACGTGGGCGCTTGGAGATACGAAATTTATCTTCTCGTGTTGAAAATTTCTCACTCGTTCGCTGCGCTCACTTGTGAGAGATCTAATTTTTTTTCAGTTCGAAAACATTAAAGGAATATCTTGGAGACCTTGTTATTCATGGTACGTACTTTTCATTCCATTTCTCGTTAGCTCTAAATTCAAAAGAAAATAAATCGCGCGCGTGCAAGGTGATTTCTTCTCCGCTCAACCACAGCAACCCAATTTAGATGAAAGTGAACGGTAAATATAAAATCGGAACAATTAAATAACTATATATATTTTAAATTCGATGTCAAGATAATGTCCTCAGTAATACAAAAGAGTAAACATTTTTTTTTTTTTGCGCGCTCCTTTGTTTTCCTATATAATATTCTAATGTCGTTGATATGTATAAATAATGTAATAGTGTTTATACATTTCAACGACCGATTACTTATTTAAGTTAAATATGTTTACTTTCAAATTTCTTATGATTTTTAATAGTCTAAAGTACGTAGTCTTAAAATTGTTTTAGGCTTCAGCAATTTTCATTCAGAATTATTACTGAAAAATAAAAAAATACGCAGTCTATGGCTACATGTAGGGAGATATTGAGATTTTCTTGTATCCACATGCAAAGAGACTTATAAATGATTTCACTCTTTCAAGAACTTTGCCATTTGCTTTAATCTGCGGCGTTTTCCATCTAATCCATGTAGTCATGGTATTTTTCTCATTAAATAACAAGTTATATAAACTATATAAAGCTAATAATGTATATGTATAAAACTAATAAAATTTGAAATTCAATTTAAAATTCAATGACGAAATGATGTGAAATGATGAACTTCATCAAGATCGTTTACATACAAATTAAATAGCACTGGCCCTAAAATGGATCCTTGTGGTACCCCACATTAAGTATCAATGAGTTCAGATTGTTTGACTTGGCTTGTACAAATTGCCGTCTATCTCCAAGATAATTAAGATTTTGGGGGGCCTAGAGTCCTCCCCTCCCCTCCCTGTTTTGAGGTGAACTTTTTTTCTTATTCTCATTTCTTATTCAATCGGAGGATGTATCAAGAAGAATTAAATTTCAATCGATAAGATGTCTATAGAGTTTGTGCGACCATGTGGCTCAAAATCCCTTGAGAGATGAATAACGATGAAACAGTCGCCATCTTGGTCGATGTAACAAGAGAAGCTAATGAGAAATACTTTGTTATCGTCAACCAAGATGGCGGCAATGACGTAACATGCACCTGCTCTATATTCGTCTGACATCCCGACAGTTTCAGCATCCCATTTAATCGATCAGCGAATTTTAACTATATGACCTGCTCTTTTAGCGGCCCGACCCAGCTAAACTGGAATGACATGTGCCTTTATGATATGATCAAGGCAAAATATTCATCAGGATTTATTGACCATGACGGTAACCTAAGCTCCAGAGATGCTATTTCGTTTGGACGAGCATGACCTTCCGCCAAAACAGCAAACGCGAGCGAGAACTACCTAACCTCTGGACCTCATGGTACCAGAGCGGCTTATGTCAATGCTCTCAGTATTGCTAGATTTGGAAAAATATTCATGTAGTGTTTGGTATATTTATTACGCTAGTGCAAGGATTCATTAAATGAAGGATCTAGGCTGCCAAGAGTGATATACTTAATTGTCACGATAAAGGATGAATGGAAAACTAACTTGCCATGCATTTCGAAATAATCCGCTTATTCGAAACAGAGGAGAAAAATCCAATCTAAATTGGCTGCCAAAATGTAATTTTTAATTTGTAGTGATGCCCAAAAGTGAAAGGCGGAAAGCTTTGATGACCGCCGTGTTTCTGAAGAACAACATAATATGAAAACCAGTCGTTTAATGAAACACGCTATAACATATGACGCTTGTCACAATGTAAAGTTTTTCATTGTTGAAACACGAAAAATAGAAAAAATAAAAATCAATCTCTTTATTTAAGTGTCTAGTCGTTCTAGCGCTTTCGCACTAAATTGGGGACACTTTTCACTCACACGCACTACCACTACATTCAATGTTCTATGCACACAACGCTCAACTCACATGTTGATACATGTTTTTACGGAGGGAGGAAACCGGAGAACCCGGAGAAAACCCTCGTAGCATAGGAGAGGACAACAACAAACAAACTCAATTCACGTGTGGTGACCGCAGGGCTCAAACCCAGCGACCCAGTCCTCACAGCGGTGAAAGACGACGCGTTAGTAGCGTACGCCCCCCATGCTACCCCTACATAAATTCAAAAACTTTTAAACCGTTTATAGTATTTTTTGTAACTTTAGTCTTTTTCATTCACATCGCCAGAAGTTGCGTCCGTGTTCCATTTTCTATATTACGATGTCAAAAAGAAAAAGAAAAATGAACAGCAAGCAGTGCACGTGTGTGATTTAAGAGGGCATGTTATCGTGATCAAGATTAAAGATAAAAAAGATTATGTTGACGATAGATGAATAATGGGTACTTATTTAAACCGGATGTTTTGACAGCCACTGACTTAAAGTGCTACTCTGACGAAAATCGCTCAAACTTGGATTCAGCTGAAACTTCCTAAGAATACTCTTTAAAGGTCCAATAATCACTGTATGAAGTGTTTTCTCGATATTCAGAACGAAAGTATGATATTTTTACGATTATTTTTTGGAGTCTGTGACGTCATACACTCAACATCGAACATCGCTCCATACATTTCTTTGTAGTTATAAAAATATCAGTAGTAAAAGGAGAAAGAAATATCCAAACACCCGAAAATATAAATTATAGTCACAAGTAATGTGAAATAAGCACATTAGCCACTCTTTGGGCTTCATAGGAATAAAATAAATTAAGGATTTATATACAAAGAAATATATGTAATTCATCATTTCACTGTTTTGAAGGTATAGACTGGCATATATACTAAAACTGCTATTCATCAATATAGGGGGCTTTAGAATCAAAATGAAAAATTATTTCTCATTAATTCCTACTTGTTATTTTTATATGAAAACGTTCTTGCAACCAGGTGTATATTTAACAATTATTCGCCGAAGGCGAAGTGATTATCGGGGAATATTTACCGAGACGCGAGTCTTCAAGCGGCGAGGTGAATATTCCCCAATAATCACTGAGCCTGAGGCAAATAATTGTTTTAGTATAAATACACAGGTGAATCTTTCAAAAAAATAAAAAAAAAGAAGATAAGGCATTTTTTCCCGGTAACAGCAACAAAGCGGCTGGCCGCCATTTTGGATTTTCGCTGGAGGTGATTATCGTGTGATAGTGTGAGTTTCTTGACCAATCAGCGCGCGAGATTTTCTATAATCACCTGCGTATTTTTACTAATACCAATTAAACAAAAAAGCTGGTTTTTTTTAATTTGACGGACGTCTGAGAATTTTCTTTGTATTTTGATCGAGAATTAAAGAATTAAAGCTTCGGAATCGAAAAGCATTGTCTATGTATTATAGAAGGCGTTTAAAATCATTAATAATTCACGAAGGAAACACAATAGAAATCATGACCACGAAGGAGGTTTTAGTATCTGATATAGATTCTTCATTTGCATAAACTTTATCTTGGATTTTCTCTATCAAACTTGGTTCATTCGTAAAGAATTTGGTACAATATAAGAACATACATCATGATGAGTTTTTTAAGCCGTTTAATAAACTCGGAGATCGTGTTTTATCGGGTCTAAAGCCACTCGCCTCGTGTTTTATACCCGATAAAACACTCCTGCTCGTTTATTAAACATTACATAGAAGCTTCTAAAAACTATACAGTTGTTTGAAGATTTCCAAATAGAAAATAAAACATGGAATGATTTTTTAAAAGAAGTGCGGCTAACAGTCAATGAATACGAAGAACGTTAACAATTTTTCTACCATGACAACCAATATCCCCTCTCGAAAATAATTCGAAACACCTTTCTCTTCCGTAGCCGCATTTTGCTTGAAATCTTTGGCTTTTACTGACGCATTTTTCTTTGGGATGTTACTGAAGCTGTGGACACTCGAAGGGGCCGAGCGAGGATTTCTTCAGTTTGGTATCGTAAGAACAAAGTTAATCAAAACTGAAAAGGGGATAATTTGAAAACAAAACACGGAAACAACCAAGCGTAAACCTAAGACAAACACACTTAAAGTACAACACAATATCTTATTAAAAACGGGTTGTGTGTGTTACAATACGGAGATATTTTATCTCTTCTGCGAGTTTCATTGAATTTATATTTTGAGTTAAATTTTCAACGATTATGGAGTACGAGAAATTTGATTTTTGTGGTTTGCTGACCAAACAGTTTTTAAGCCTAAATGCACTGAAAAGAAGAACGAACTTTTCTAAATTTAACCGAGAAGCTTTTAGGCTTAAAATAACCTAAATTATCAAAAAAGAAGTGCTAACTTCTCTCACCTCGCGAAAGAATTGAACGTTTGTATAATTCGTACGTGACTTGCTGACAAACATTTATTTACAGGCGGATAAGAGCCCGGGATTGGATCAATCGTTAATATAAACCAGTCGTAAAAGTCGCTTCAAGAGGAAACACTGACGTTTTTTATTTAGATTGTCAAGTGCACTGAAGAGAAGGCGAAGTTTCTTGTACTTGAACCACTGGTTACATTGAAATAACGTCAGGTAAGTTCTATAATAAATGCCATATAGTCATTTAGTATCAAATAAATTATTTCCGCTTTTATAGACGTTCCCCCCTGCATTACGGTAGTTCACTACCCTATTAGTAATGTTGAAAGTATATTTTTGATTTCAAAAGGAACTAATGTGAATGAATTTTAGCCACACACAATACAAAAGGTATTCAATGAAAATCGCTTGAAATATTGAAATTATTAGATACAAACATAATGTTATGATGAAAACGAAAAACCTCTTCATTTAGAGCAATCTGCTGATTTTTTTGAGGATTTTTCTCGCTTTGGGCTATTCAAACAGCTGAATCATTCACATACAGCAATACAAGTTAAAATTTTTTGTTTGTTTTCGGTTTCTTTTGTTCTCTCATCTTTTCTCATTACAACTGAATAGACTAAAAGTCTTACGACCACTACTAAGCATTTTGACGGCCGTCAATCAAGGAACTAAAACAAAAGAAAAATATCTTCAGGGAGATTTTAGAGTGAATAAATGATAGGATTAAAATCAGTTAAAATCTCTCTCAAAAAGATATTGTTTCAGTCTTTAATTCAGTTCTTTGATTGACGGCCCACCGAAATGCTAGTCAGCAAACGCCGGAGACATCAAGTTTCTAAGGTTAGCACTTCAACAATAATGGTAGTTATGTAGTTAGACTATAGTTACTGCTATTACTAACCGAATGGATTTGATAGGAGGACTGAATAATTTTTAGCATTTCATTGTTATTCTTGGTAGCCATCTGTATCTTGAACTGACCTGAGTGAAAAAGAAACTAGAAAATCCCACAGACCAAAAAGTAAGCACTTATCAGAGTTGTTAGCATATCTTTAATTCATGTCGTACTTAAAGTTGCCATGGCGAGGATGCTACTCAGGGATACATGAAAGACTAACTGAGTATGTAGTGTGACAAATATCGCTTAGACAGCTGTAAAGCACTTAAAGCCAATTGTTTTTACCCTCAAACTAACTTATGTCGGAAGGAAAACACACCAACACCTGGTTGAAAAACGAGTCAGCGATTAGGTTTTATCGTGGACTCAATAAAATATCAACTTTTTGGTCTCTTTTTTCTTATCTTTCTTCTGATTTCGAATTTCGATTTATGATGTCAAAAATAAAGGTAACGATAAAGTAAAAGTTAAGTACGCCTTTTTGAAGGTTTTCAAAGTTAAAGGCGAGAAAATTTAAATTGTGTATGATCCTACATATATTTTAAAATCCCACTTTTGAGATATGAACAAAAATATTACGAATATTGGATCGTTTGTTAAATTGTCCAATTTCAATATAAAGTCAAGTGAAAACATCATTTGTTTTACAACGCTAGCCAGAAATATCCGTTAAAAAACAAAAGCTTAAATTGACGGAGATGAATTATCCTTGTTTAAAAATTGGAAAAGCAATACGAAAGCCACCATATCGCTTTACGAAATGTTTGAAACACAGACACGTTAGAGATATTATTTCGAACTGCAGGGTAAAATTAGTCCAAACTTGTTTTGTTCTCTACCATAAACAAGCTGTGACGTGATAAGATTAAATTTACCCGATGGCCAGGCGGTAAGGTTTTTAGAGGAGAACTGTTCTCTGTATGCATCCTGTACACCACTTTTCGAGCTATGTTTCAGTTTTCTTGGAAAACTGAAAAGTTTGAAGGAACATTCAGAAAAAACTTTATTTTGAGATCAACAGCACCTCACTTTCATATTTAACAGTTTTTAGACGTTTTCTTTTTTATACTTCTGGAATTACCCCATTTCACTATGACGTCAAAGGGACATAAACAAGCCATTTCATAACAAATCGTACGGCAATTTTCTCACATTTCTAGCTTTGGTCATTTATTTAGAGTGGTTTTCAAAAACCCGTGAAACAAAGTGTAATAACTAAGGTGTCATAAATTGTATTAGCATATTAGCAACTTGTGTACTTCCTAAGAACGCGAGCGCTCATTGGTTAATTGGAAGTGAATATTGTACGATATTCACCTCAATCTCGGAATATGGCCTAAAAAGTTTTGCTAAAAGTTTTGCGGCTAAAAGTTTTCCGTGAATTTGTCACGCAAACTGCAAGTTTCTGTTTGTTTGTTTTTATTGAATTATTGTATATAAAAATAAGTTACTTTGTATACAAGTTGGTATATGCTAAAAGAATTATTCGCCGAAGGCGAAGTGAATATCGGGGAATATTTACCGAGACGCGATATATATACACATCATTATTGTTATTAGTAATATGATTTACACCTGTTGTAAAGAGCTGTTGATCAGCATATATAAATAGCGCTCTAGAAGTAATATAATTATTATAAATTATCATTATTTCTATTACCGAAGTGTCAATCATGCGTTTGAAATCATAATAATGATAATAATAATAATAGTAACAGGTTTCTCACAGCGCTTGAACCAACGGGTGTTCTCATTGTTTGAATACACTATCTGAAAGCTTGATTATATACCACAAACTGCATCTCAGAGATGGTGAAAACAGAAAAGCACTCAAGTTAAAGGCTATAGCTGAGCTGGGTAAGATAAGTTTCCTATTCCATTCTGCTTCAGTTTTTATTACTTATACTATCAATTATTTGATCATATGTGTCCCAAACGTTTTAAATTAAAACCATTAGGGTACGTGCGTTTCAGCCATCAGAGTATCAGAGTGACAATAACCGGCCGAACAAGACCGATTGTGAAACAACTTCTCGTATAATATTTTTTTGTTCTTTTATAGTAGCAAACATTGGATTGATGCAAATCATTCATCTCTAAAGGGTTCTAAAGTGGAAAACCGATAAGGCTATAGCAGTATCGTATTAATAATTTAAATTTAAAATTTAAAATTTGACAACCATGCAAAATTAGATGCAAAGCCATATAGTGGATTCAGTTGCTAATTTTAACTAGTACGGCTAGAAGAATAATGGAAGCTAACCGATGATTAAAACTTTGACGGTTTCTATCGCAGTTTCTAGTTTCATAGCACAAGAGGTCTTATTGTTTTATAAACCTACTAATCGGAGAAATAAATGGATACAAACGAGTTTGAAATAAGGTTTAAATAGTCTATTTTTTTTTTTTTGCCGTGTTTTGGTTTTCAAACCGGCACTTTTTGGACAACTGGTCTATCACAAGAAGCTCAGCCAATCAGAGTACAGGATAGTAGACTTACTAAGTCTAATAAGTATTGTAATTATACAGCTTCTCATTAATTAATTGGACAGGTCTTGTTGATATGGGAATAATTAGGCAGCTACATAATTAATAATAGGTAATGGGATTTCATGCTCTCCAATCACGAAATAATTAGATTCGAAAAATTCCTCTGACTGCCAAATTAGACTCGGCCTACGGCCTCATCCAATTTCGTCAGTCCTCAGAATTTTCCTCGTCCAATTATTTCTTAATTGGACAGCATGGAGTCCTATTACATATACAAACTAGAACGAATTTAATTTTCGACGTTTAACCAAACGTAAACTTTCCATTTCAAAACGCAAAATTTTATTCCATGGAAATCAGTCATCTCACTAAATCATTCAAACGTCTTACTGTCGTTCTACAGCAACCGTAGACACTCGAGTTTGTCATCCACTCAGATTTCCAATTGAAAACAATAGAATTCGAGTTGCATGTACTGAAAGTTTATAACAAAGCTATACAAATTTGTAGCCATACTGTTAGGTAGCCATTAAGACTACAAGTTGTGGCTGGATAATATACAAGGAGATGAAATGATAAAAGAGAAAGAAAATATAAAAGTATTTTTACACAAATAAAACTAAATAAAATAAATTAAACTCGAGTGTTCACTGTTAGAGTAGAAGGACAGTAAGGTAATTTCGTAGTTCTGCACTGCGCATCCCACTACGCATAACGTAATGATGGCAGAAAACATTTTTCGTAATGTTTCGTAATTTAGCGAGGTGTAGCGTGAAAACGAAAACGATGACCTACCTTTATATTTAATCAACTTAACGAGAACAAGGTTGGCTGTGATATATTTGAGTTTCAATAAAATTCTACGCTCAGATTCTGAGAAAGACGTTCTGTAGGAACTGTTTTCTGAATGATTTTCGGGATATTAACAACTGATGTTGAAAAAAATCCTTAATATTTTGCTTTACCCGCCGTTTTAATGACATGTTGGCTTCAGACTGTTGGTGTATTATGTTATGAAGAAAACAATATCAATATTTCAAAGCTAACAAGAATTCCCTGCTATTTGAGTACATTTTTTGATCGATTTTCGTGTTGAATATTGTTCGCCTACGCCAGCCAAAACTCCAAAGTTTGACGTCATTTAGTTGCAAAACATTTTAAAATTCTATTTCTGGAATAGCTAGTTCATTCAAAATCGTGCAAAGCTCATAAGAATTTTATGTTGAGGTTTATTTCAAGTTCAATAAATAACAATGAAACAGCCGCCATTTTGGTTGATCTAACAAGAGCAGATACCTCAGTGAAAATTTCTTAAACTTTTCCAAAAGTTTCTCAAAGCCGATTTACTAAAATTTCCAAAACCATCGCTGACATGTTGGCTGATCGGTGTTGAAGGTAACCGCTGTGCACTTATCAGCAGGCTCAGCTTCCCAGGCTTTGGGCATGTGTTCCCAAGGTCACTCTGCTAAACGAAAGTGGCAGCAGGCATTGATTTGCAGCAGGAAAAAATAAACATCGGCGTTTTTAATTAATACAAAGAAGAGTTCTTCGCAAGTTAGGACCTGGGCAACAACAGCAAAAAATCATAACTCTTCCATAGCCCAGTGGTCGAAAAAGAAAATTTCCAAAACTTTTCAGATCCTGGAAAAATGCATTATTGATTTTCAAAACTTTCCAAGACTTTCCAAAACCCGTACGAACCCCGTAATGAGGAATGCTTCGTTATCGTAACCAAGATGGCGGCAATGACGTAACATGCACCTGCTCTATTGCCATGGGTTAAAAAATATATCTATATAAATCGAAAACTAAATAGTGACCCCCAATGGAGCAATTTTAGAATACCCCGCAAATGATATGCAGTTGTCGGTACTCTTTGAAGAACGACGCATACGACAAAATGATTTGAGGGGTAACAATAACGTTTTATTGTACCTAGAATTACATTCATATTTACAAACAAAATTACATAACTATAAGTACAGGCCCTAACTAATAACTATAAAGTTAACAATGCGCTAGGACCATTCTACCATTCTAGGGGTATTCTAAAAGTATACCTTTGATGAGAATAGTTGAAGCGTGCGACAGTACGTTCGTAGAGGCATGCATACATACTTGCATGTTTCACTAATATTTCAACATTCATAGTCGTTCTATTACTCCGATAGATTTAGTAGTATAACTTAACTAGTAAAACTTCGAATAATATGTATATTTGTTGTGAAGAATGACTTTAAACCGAAAATAAAGGTTTGTAATTACAACTTTTGGTTGACACTTTTCGTTATAAAATCTACAAAATGTTATCCTATTTGAGCAGCGTCTAGCACGAAACCGAGTATGGTGACCCCTCCTTTTTACACTATTTCCGTAGTTTAAAAATATGTGTTTCTTTTCTGACTGAAACTGAACTATTGCTTATGAGCCTTTTGGCTAGGAAATTAATAGCTAGCGAAAAATAATATCATAGAATCAATTTTTAAAACTTCAAACCCAGTGTGACGCATTTCATCATTTAAAAAATGTTATGACTGCCATTTTTTAATTGTGTTTGAATTATTAAGCACTTGCACACGCACAGACAAAATTGATGTTGTCCCAGTGCCGAGTGTCGGAAAAGCTTGAATTCCCTGCTGACATCTAAAGATTAAAAGACCAATAGATCACGATTAATGACTTTTCTTTCATTCTTCAAAAGTGAAGACGTGAAAGACATGAAATTCTGTCTGCTGCTCCAGAGCAACGCCGCAGCAGAAAGCTTGATTCAATCTTGAGGAAAGTAACTGGAAAATGGCGATGGTAAAAGTGTTGGCGGTCTTCTTCTTTCTCATTGAAAGTTGTGCAATTCAGCAAACGTCTGCTGCTCAAAACACCGACTGTCCCACCGAACAACTCAAAGTTACCGCCTTGTTGCTTCCTCCTTATGTTATTCATGTTAACGCGACTACGCACCAAGGCATTGCTTATGACTTCATCAAAAAGGGACTTGAAAGATGCTTCGATCATTGTCAAGTTGGGTCTGTCAGTTGGACATTCGTAAACAACACGAAAGACCTGGTTGAAATCGTAACCAACAAATCTACAGATATTGCATTTCCGATTACTTCGTATGTAGAGTATGAACTTGAGAAGAGCGAAGACTGGTTTTCGGAAAATCATTCGGATTTTGTATTTGAAGAAATGATGGAGTCCCCTGGATTGTCTCATGTTATACATACTGAGAATTTCAATCATAAAGCCAGAATGCATATTGTGTCTAATTTGTTGGAGATTTGGCCGATAGTTGTGTTTTGTTTGTTACTTGCGGGTACGTCTGGTATTTTTGTCTGGGCTTTGGTAAGTATATGCTTCCAAGTGAATCCATCTTCCCCTCATTCCGGTCTACCCATCTGCCTTAATGGACTACTTTGACGATACGGCGGCCATCTTGGATCGCAGGGCATTATTGGGCGTCCAGGGGAAAAATAAAGCTTTGTTACAGTAAGGACGTCGATTGATATTAACAGCTCACCACAAGAGAATACAACAAAAGATGAATTAAGACGGCACATCGATCACCTTTACCCATAAAAAAAAGACAAACACACGAAAGTCTATATCTTTGTCTTGTTTTGCCTCCTAGCAAGATGGCCGTCGTATCGTCGAAGTAGTCCAATAATCTGTGCACGCGCATGCATTCATCCATACATCACGTATATATGGGACTCTATGTATCCATCCATTCTTTTAGTAAGTTATGAATACTTTAGAGATTAACTAACAACAACGATTTCTATTTGAAGGAATACAGAATCAACCGCTCCCAATTCCCAAAGAATTTTTTCACTGGTTCTTACGAAGGTTTCTGGTGGGCTTTTGTCACCATGACAACAGTTGGGTGAGTCAGGTTTGTCAGTGAAAGGGAAGTGAAAGCGAGAGCGAAGGAAAGGTGAGTAAAAAAACAGGAAGAAAATAAATAAATAATGAAGAAATGCGAAGTTAAGGAGGGAAAAAGAAAGAAAGCAAGAAAGCGAGCAAGCAAGCAAGAAGCATTAACAACAACATCTAGTTTATCATATTTTATTGCAATTTACTTTCATTTAGATATGGCGACAAAACTCCCAAATCAGTGTGCGGACGACTGTTCGGGGTGTTATGGATTCTAATCGGTCTAGTAATCATCGCAGTGTTTACTGCTGGTGCTACTAATTCTCTCAACGCTGGCATCACGTACTACGAATCTGGGATAAAAGGAAAACATGTATGCTATCATTATAATATACAATCACTATACTAATTACATTAAACTTAGGTATCCCTCCCTTTTCCTCGCACATTCTTTCATTAACCATTTTTTCCAATAGCCAAATAGAACATAAATCCGATCCCAACTCAATTCGTTGACCTCAAATTGAAACACCTATGATTGCGGCGACGTTTCGTCGAGCGATACGCTGAGTAGGCCCAGTATTTCCATGTCCCAATAATCCACATTTCATAACTCGTCGAACGTTGGTGTGTGTAGTGTTTTATTAGGTATGAAAGCACGAGGCGTAGCCGAGTGCTTTTATACCTGATAAAACACGATCTACGAGTTTTTTGAACTGCTTAAAACACTCATGAACAATTTATAAGATTTTGGTTCAACTGGAGCCACCATACACATCACGTGCATGGATTTTTATACTTCGATAGAGATTTGACGTCACGGGCATGCGCAACCAGATTCAATAGAAGCTCCCACACGTTGGATATTGCGTGCCAAGGCAAAGACAGGCACGTTAGCCAAAGATGATCTTTAGAGTTAATTAACTATGACCTTGATGAGGCTCTTAGTCTTCATCTAAACTTGGATGCATGCTTCATCCCTGATGATGTCATCATCATAGTATTCGAGTGGTCTTTATATAAAGACCCCGTGTCTTTATATAAAATTACTTGAATACTAATAAAGAGGACTTTATCGGGTATAAAGGTCCATGCACGTGACGCGTATGGTGGCTCCAATTGGACCATAAGCTTATGAATTATTAATGAGTGTGATAAGGTTTTTAAGTGCACCGCACGTAACATTTATCCACTTTTATCATTTATTTCTTACAACTAATCTTTGAGAAGCAATAAAATTATTCTCGAACCCAAGAGGAGGAGCTCTGGATACGAGAATGTAAGAGAACTGTCTTCACTCAGAGTTCCTGTTACTTTTTTTTTTTGTAGATTGGAGTTCTTAAGTATTCCGAGGCAGGTAATGTTGGAGTGAAGAATGGAGCGGAAATATCAGGTAGAGAATTGGTCCATGTTAATATCACTGGCTTGCGCACAAGGCTATACTGAATTTCAAAGAAATGACAACATTTTTGAATTTTTTAACTGACATGTTTCGACAGCATTAAACAAAGGTCATCTTCAGAGTGATTATACAAGGCAAATGATTGAATATACACTGGAAAGTTGTTAATTTGTATAAATTAAGAACAAAAGGAAAGAACAATTATCACAGGGCGGTCATGTTTATTCTCGTGAGAATAAAAACCTTTGTTTCACACATGGCTGCCGCGTGAAAAAGGCCCTTACTAATACTTTCAAAAACTGGTTATAAAGTGCGAGTATAAAGTGCGCATCATTGTCAGTATCGTTATTAAAGGTCCATTGCCAATTGCACGCAAGTTGCACGGCACATTACCTAGCATTCTCATGCTCCTTAAATCCAAATTGTTGTATTGTTTATAACAGAGTATGATAATTTCAAATCGATGCACAAGCACCTAGACGAGGACAAACTGGACGGACTTCTTATCGACCGATACGAGGCGGCGTTCCTACTCGACAAATGGCATAGAAAAGATCTTCGAGTTCTGGACACAATTGATAAGGAGATCAGTTACAAGATGGTTCGTTTGTATGACAGGAATACGGCGCTTGGGAATAATAGCTGTTTTCAAGGAAGGATTCTCAGGCACACCAGATTGACTCAAAACCTTGTGAATTTGTATATAAAGCCGATTAGGGTAAGCATAGTTAACCTTTGAGGAGAAAATGGGGGGGCCCTCAAATTCTTTTAGTGGAATATGGGGGGGCCTTAAAAGGTCAAAAGGAGGATTGGGAGGATTTTCTAAACAATTGAAGGGGGGTACTCGAAAAACATGAATGCTATTAGGTTGGGGTCTGGAAAAATTTTTTGCATGGCAAAAACATTTTCTCCTCCACCCCCTCCCCCCTCCCCCCGTTTCTCCGACTTAAATAATGGCCTGTATCTTCTCATGATGCACAACCATTAATCAAAGAAATAACATTCTAGGGAATGACACGTGGTCTGAAATGGGAAAAATTACACCCAAGTGGATTTAATAGTCTATTTTAATCATAGTTATGAATACCATCGACAGTCTCTCGTTTTCTCACCGGACTCTGAAGATGACTTCCCCTCAAGTTGTCGAAACGTCAGTCACCAACAACAACTCTCCTTCTCAAGACTACACTTACCCGGACGATCATACTTTACAACAAACTTCAACACCTGGGTTCAAATCATTTACTCTCTTAAGTTAGTATTTTAATGCACAAAAGAAATCCTGATCGACAAGTGTAGAGCTATAGCCCCTCTAGGCCCGTTTTTAAATTTTGGTTTATCTAAACTATTTTCTTTTTATCGCAGGCATTCAACATCGCACAACACTCGGTTGGTATCTTTTCTAGTACAGCACCTTCAACCATGATCACTGCTGCCGTGTTCAGTGGAACGTTTGCGTGCCTGATCATCTTAGGATCAATTTACCAGTTAATTTATCGCAGATGTGGTCTCTCGCGTAGAAAAACGTATAATGCTGAAGGTAAGTTCTACTAATAACATTAATTTTATGGAGCGTAACCATGCAGTTTTTCCACTCCAAGGGATCACTCACACTCTATTCCACCAAAACATCCTGCCTTACGTAATACTTAGTCACATCTATTCTTTACTTGAATCTCCTTTAAATTTCAAACAAAATGTGGACAACTTGATCATTTAGAACAGTGATTAGATATTCAAATTTGTGCTCGCAGCGTTAAGGACCGGAGTTTCCAAGGTCGTGTCTTCCCAATTGCTTTCCTACCGCATCTTATCTTGCCACTTTATTGATGGTTTTCACGGCGGCCATGTTGGAGGAACTAAACAAAAGAATTGTCAACCAATTCTTTTGTTATATCCTCCAACATGGCCGCCGTGTCTTTGGGTCGTCCTTCACGAATTTGCAAAATTTCCTTGGGAATGGTTGAAAACCATCAATAGGTTATTTCATGTCTTCAAATAAGCCATTTCTTTTTATACCCTCCCATTGGTTTGTCAAGAGTCCCAGAGTTAAAATGGTGAGTGCGCGTGTTTCAGTAAATTTGAAAATTCCCGCCAAAACTACAAAAACACTTTTCACTTTATTTTTTGCACCTTAAATGCAAATTAGTGCGTCAAGTTTGGTACTAATATTTGGTTGCTCAAGGCATTTGATTAAGTCACTACTTACTCAGGTTTCTGTATTTTAATTTTCATAATTTTCCTTTCAGATGAAATGATAAACATGCATTCCCTTATGCTAAAAGAATTGGGCGAAAGCGTCAAAACGTTAATTGAGGATCTTGACAAACTAAGAAACAAGCTTCATAAACTAGATGCCAAAGAGCTATGTGAGAAGAAAATGAACGGGCATGCGGCGAACATAACGATTTATTCCAGAAGCCATGAGAATGAATAATCTTAAGTGAAATGTTTAAAATTCTACAAGAGACTCTCTGTTTACCTGTCTGAAACGGGACACGCAAATTATTTATGAACCATTCCTCTTTTTCTTTATACTTTTATATCAAACGGCATAAATTTTTATTTTTCTAAAAAACACAAGACATTTCAGTTGACATATTTTATGTTATTTAGTTAGTTACATTTAATTACTAAATGAAATATTGAGAAAGTGGCCATCAGTCTGCATTCGAAAGCTCTCTTTAACCTCTCCATTCCCCAATCACTGTAGGGGCAGGCAATGATGGTTGCAGTCCTCTTAGGGTTGAAAATATTTTCGATGCAAAAGTCAGTATGTAAAATGACTTCATATCTTTTAGGGTCAAGAGTTTTTTCTCTTTATTGAACAAAAATGGATGAAACAAAGAGTTCGATGCACCCAAGTGGCTAGTCCAATGAAATTTAGGCTTATAAAATCAATCAAATATGGTCATACCTTTTAGGGGTGTAAAATCAACATGGCTTCAACAGCTCTCTCAATTCATACTGTATAGACCTTTTAGGGATCATTTTATGGGTGGTACTATAGTGGTTTACTGCTCGCCACTCACTGCTTTGGTCCAGGTTTGAGCCCCGGCTCTGACTGGATCATATGTGTGTTGAGTTTGTTTAATGTTTTGTTCTCTCCATTTCCACGAGGATTTTCTCCGAGTTCTCCAGTTTCCTCCTTCCATAAAAATCAACATGTGAGTTGAGTGTTGAATATTGTAAATATAGAATGTAGTGGAAGTGCATGAGGAGGGAACCTCATGGAAGAGCCCCATACAGGTAGTGGTGGTTGTAAAATGTATAATATGCATTTTCAAAACTGACTGCCAATCACCCCTACCACTTTGACAATGGGACTACTCTCCCCGGACCTAAAACATGCAATCATGTAACAATAAAACTGCCAGATATAGAAAGTCACAGGCCCTGTAAGCTAAGACCTGTCTAGATTTAAAAGATTAAAATATGTACATTTACAACAATTCTAATGAAATGAGTCTTTTAATTAGTATAAATTACTATATATATGTGGCAGAGCATGAAATGAGGGGAGGGGGGCTTTGGAGCACTTTTTTTGAGTGAGCAGACTAATCTCTGTTTGTCCCAGAGGGCCACAGGTTTGTTAGCATATTACTATTTAGTGCTACCCTCAGTAAATAAAGAGTTTATTATTATTTCTTCATAACAGAACTAAAACTAATAAGAGAAAATAAAAACCCTGGAACTCCTCCATCCCAGGCCTGTTGTTTAAGATTGAGAAAGGGGAGTGGTATTTTGTTCCCTTGCTCCAGATAGGCCAGCGCAGTGCAGGAAACCTAATGCATAGGAAATTACTGCGGAATTTTTAGAATTCCCTGGGACTGGAATACTAACTGTCAATCAAGTGCAGTAAAAAAAAAAGTTTGGACCTCATGCACTGAGTCACCATATACGTTTGTAGAAATTCCAGGGGCAAATCCAGGGATTTGTTAGGGGGTGTTTCAAATGAAGAAATGTAAAAAGAGACATTACTGCATTGTTTCAAAAAAGCGTAAAAAGTATTTACAGCGTTAGGGGGTGTCTGGCGCACCCCCTGGCTCTGCCCCTGAGTTCATATTCTGCTATGATGCTATTGCAGGCACAGAATCTTACCTTTTAAATGATTTGAGCCCTCTACTTGAGCATAGCATTACAAAAACTTCGAAATAAACAATACAAATAGATCTAAATAGGTGTTATGATAAATTTTCAGTCACTGGAGGGTGAAGGTATTAAAGTTCAACATTCTACATTGTCAATATAATATTTAAGCATGAATTAAAAATAATGCTTATACATGCTTTTTCCAATAAGAAATAAGATAAAAATAAAGAATTAAAAAAAAAAGAAGTTGAAAAAGTTTATTTTACTTAAAATTAAATTATGCAATAAACTGTTCAAATTAACCAAAATCCCGCGCTTTTATCCCAGCGCGCAGTGCATCCTGGACAGGTTCCTGAGGAAGATGGCGTCCAGCGAAAACGATACTCAGAAAGGTATGGAAGATTTAAAATTCGAGATTTTCCCTAAATAACACCAAAACCACTACAGAAACGCTAGACATAATTTAAAACTCTCTACAACCCCTTAAACATTAGATTAATGAAAATAACCCATACTTACCTGCGCTCAAACTCAACTTCTCCTTCGCCCGCCAAACAACACGTTGTATAATTCAACGGCAAAGACCACAACGAGGACAAGACTCACCATACTGTTTGCCCTCAACCCTTTGAGCCCGAAAACATGGTTCCTGGCTGTAGGTATTGATTTATGGATGGTGTTTTGGAGGTATTTTGTGGAGTAAAATTTATAGTTTTGGATATTTGTAGGGTCAGCGGTGGGGTGTTTTATAGTTCTCCGCTGACCTTGCAAACCTCTTCCCTCTTGTCTTTACTCTTCTCTCTCGTACACATACAAAAATACAATCAGCCGCTGAGTGAATACCACTGTGGGCCATCAATACAATCTTTTTCTCACTTTATTTGACCCTTCAACATCGTGATCACTCAGGGAACTTTTACCAACAAAAGATTATGAAATCGTCGCCATATTGTTCAAGGAAAATCTAGTTCACGATTTCGCAATTTTCGTATTTTTAAAACATTCTTCCAACACGGAGAAATCGCTTGTTTACTTGTTCTCGCCTCGGAGTCTTGTATTTTGTCACTGCTGGTGCTATTCTGGGTGATTTTTATTTTTTTTCTCGGTTAAAATAGGAGTTTTTTTGTTTGGTGTTGGGTTTTGAGGCGTTGTTTTGTCCTCGTGGAAAGCACGAGGAGCGATAGAGATAAACCTTTCACTATCCTTACTTTTTCTTTTATTTTACAACAGTCCTGAACTTAAAAACAACATTTCGCTTACTTAAGACTCTGCATGATTTTTTTCTAAAGTTCCTGGACGTCTTAAGCTGTATTCTAGCTGCTTTTTGGTGCTGAAGGCGAATTTAAATTAGGTTATTTTTACAATCTCTTATAATTCAAGTCACGTTCACACCCACGTGGGGAAAAAAACCTCATAACTTTTGATCACTTTTGAGATTAAAAAAAAATTATCATAAATATGAATGCTAAAAACAGAACTTATGGGAAATATGTGGAAAACAGTCTTATAAGTTTATTAGGTTCTAATAGAGTTACAGAAGGAGTATTTTTGAAACAAGAAATAAAAATAAGTACAACAATATTTTTTAACATATAAATGACGATTCATAAAGATTTGTACCGACATTGAAATCTTTCGACATTCCAACTTTAAAATTCAATAACTATTTAAAGGAGCAAAATATCAAAATCGCCCAATCCCTTTTTTAGTTTATCTTTTGCTTATAATTCACATAGTGAAATTCTTTTGGTTAAACTCACTAACACCATGTGCATTGATTCACCTCTACTGAATGTGCCCAATTTGTGTTCAAGGCTCTGGCATTGTTTCAAATTATAAAATTTGCGTCATACTTTTATCACTGAATGATAAATTAGCATGGAGCAGTATAAATTTACTTTAACCTTATTGCAAAACCTTGTTTGAAGCTTCGGAAGCAAAATTTTGCCCCACTCACCCTCCCCTTGGCCTGGTGAAGGTGATGTGCATGTTCCTCTAGCTTCCTCACTGCAGGCATCCCAGACCTCCTATATATCCTATATTTCCTATAATTTGTATAGGATCCTATAAAGAGCCTATATTTAAAGAAAAACTCCTATATTTCCTATAAATAGGATGACTGCTGATTGATACATTTATATTTTACACTGTTTAGTATATTTGGTGAAGGAAATAAAATGGCCCTTTTTTTTTCTTGGTTCTGTTTTTTTTATGGCTTTTTAGTTCTGCAAATCATTGCCTGTGCACCCTCCCGATCCCTGGTTACGCCACCGAAAAGCTATCTTAGCTCCTATAAAGTGCATATATTTTTGGGAAAAAATCCTATATTTTCCTATATTTAGAACTTGCACAGCCTATATTTCCTATCAAATTTGTCTAAAAAGTGGCTGGGATGCCTGTCACTGTTAAAAGCTCATTGTTACAGTCGTGGATCTCACCCCATAACTTAATTACTGCGTTATGATAATGAGTATTCAGTGAGGATATATTACTATAATAAACGTCATCTCAATATGTGAAATACATTGTGTTTGTATTGTCCATTGTTGTGACAGTGTCTTGGGTATCCTTAATTCATTTATGATGTCCCTTCATCATTGTGTTTTGCATACTCAAAGTTTTTCTCAAATCAAGTTTTTCCCATTTCTGGCTATCACATTACTTTATGGATCAAATAACTGGGTAGAAGGTGCTGCAGTACATCTGCAAATGGTTAGACCTTCAGGCACATAGCAAGGGTTTTCGGAAGGAGGAGTCCCAAATTAAAAACAAATTTTTGTTTGAACCCCTGAAAAGCCAAACCAAAAAAGAAAATGGCATATGTTCGTTTTACAATTTTTTTTGCAAAAAAATCCTGCCCTAAAAGGTGTGAGCACGGTTTGTCTGTTTGCAGCTTGCAGAACTTCTTGGTTGTGTAATTAAGAAATTTACTTAATTAGTTTGAAGTATTCAATAATAGATAGTCTATATTTCAAAATTGCAGTCAGGATTCATGATTCATTATAAATTAAAGTTGTCTCTGACTTATGAAATTTACAATTATTTCTTAGACATACATTACGATCTAAACAGAGACCTTCATCAGTATAGCTGAAAATGTTTGCACACGCGAGTTTTAAGGATCTTATAGCATGTGCAATAGCAGCTAGAATGTTAGGTGAAAGTTTTCTGTATATTTGTGGAATGTTAATGGAATGTTTGATGGCTTTAGAATCTTGTTGAGAAAACCACGCTTTAAGGAATAATCTTTTATGCATATTGTTGACCTCTCCGTCTATTATAGCCATGCCACCCAGGTCAAAGTCATGTCCAGTTGAGAGGGAGTGTTAGGCTATATTAATTTATTAGTTAAATTACTTTCAAGTGTTATCCTCTATAAACAAATTTGATTGATTTGTTTGTTTATTTATTTATCCCTTTGAAAACATATTGTTCAGTACATAGAATAAAGATATGACATGTTTCAGGGATTGCAATAGTATTTTTCAATCTAGTTCCTGCCATCCAAATAATCACATGCTTCAAATTTAGGTCCCAAGCATTTAATTGTAGTTAATTTTAATCAATCCATGTATTTAGGAAGTCCATATCAAAACAAGTAAATTGAGTCTAAAATATAAAAATTTTTCTGTCCTATATTTTTTTAACTTTCTAACGCCTGTGTTTCCAGACATGACTGGACCAGAAAATCAAGGTTCTGAAGATGTTGAATCTCAGAAAGATGGTAGACATGAAGAGCAAGCAATAGAACAAGAAAAGCAACAGGCATCTGAACAAGTAAGTTGTCTTGACATGTTTAAATTAATTTAATCTATAAATTTTTAAGTGTAAAATCATTTTTGTAATGCTTTGAAAAGCTGCATGCAGCAAAACTAAATGTACCACAATTCAATCAAAACTAACTGAGGAAACAATATACAGTTTGCACCTGTTGATGATAATCATTGTATTCTGTCAAAACTGAAAAATTCTTGATTTGTAAACTTCAGTGGGTGCATGCATGGGTGTGTGGGGAAAATGATAATTGAGTTATCAGGATCTCTGGGTTTTACATTTTGGGCTGTTGTTTTAAGAATATATTTTTACAACAAAAGAAAAATTGTAAATGAATGATTTGGTGAAAAAGTGTATGTGGCATTTGGGAAGGCCCATAGATATAAGGCTCCTTCCTCTATTTTTTCATGAATAAAAACATTGTCACTACACAAAATAATTAAGTTTTACTATACAAAATTCTACCTATTGAAAACAGAATTCAGAAGAAACACAAGAAAAAGCAGAGAAAACAGCAACCAGTAATGAAGCAGCAGAGAAATCTACTGACAATGAAGAGCAGGAGCCACAAACATTATATGTGGCAATCCAACCAGGTGCCAACATGGACTCTCCTCAAGTGGAACAACCAGCTGTCTATGTTGAGGTGGTAGAAGCTGGAAATGGTACTGAGATTGGTAGCAATGAAGAGCAAGTTGTCCAGGAAGGAATGGTTATTGAGCAGAGTGAGTAAAGTTATTGTTTTTGGAGTGTATACTTATTGTTACTGAATGTTAATTTATTGAACAACTTAATTGCTTTTGCATTACCTTGCAGCACCTAACTCTGATGCAGCCAACATACCAACATCCATGATGTCCCAAGTCATAGACCAAGCAGCTCTCTCTACAATGCAAGCTGAAATGATTGCAGTCCAAGTACTCTCTCAGTCGGCATCAGGGGATATCCAGTATCTTCAACAACAGACACCACAGCAGTTTATACCTATAGTCTCTGGTGCTGATGCCAGCACACTCTCTACTTTACAAGCAGCACTGGGACAGGTGCCGTTATCTGCCCTTCAGGTCAGACTTTATGCCAGAGTAGCCTTAAATTGTTAGATACAAGTCATTAGTCATGTAAGAAGTGTTGGGGAAGTCACATGATTTTAGTTTAGTTTGTTATCTCTGGACTGGCTCAATGCATCCAAAAAAACTTGTTATAACTAGTCTTGTTATTGCTAACCACCACTGTGAGTACAGCAGTGAAGCAGCTAAACAGGGTTAAACTATAGCTATACAGTCCATGTATGAACCCAGATCACAGCCAGCTTTAATCAGCTTGAATTAGAGGGACTTAATTTAATAGGAGTGAGGAAAAACTGGGGGGAGGTGGGGGGGGGGGGGGGGGTGGGGGCTGCAGAAAAACCCTTGGAGTCAAAAAGATAACAAATCAACATGGGGTAACTAACTGGGATTTCAACCCCACATTTGAATACCAGAGGTGAGAGGGGAGCACTTCACCACCATGTCATCCTGACTCCTAAGACAAGATCCAAAGCCAATAATATTTGAAAAATGTTTCAGATTGCTACCACCACACAGTCAGGTGTGATGTCACATACTATCACCCTACCAAATGGACAGACCATCCAGGTACCCATCTCACACTTATCAGCTGTGACCTCAACCAATTCTGACATGTCCACTGCAGTTACTTCTCTCATAACCAGCAACACAGATGCCATTATTGCGGCTGCAGCCGCAGGAGAAGCTGCAGGAGAAGCAGCTGGTCATAGTGGCCTTGGAACAGTTGCTGCTTCAGATATTAGTGAGGTAGAAAGCCATCAACCTGCGGAAGGTGAAGTAGCAGAGGGACAAGAAGGGGGTGAAGGAGAGGGAGAAGGTGATGGTGAGTATCTCAGAGGGCAGAATGTGGTGTTTATTATTTGACAAAATAATCCAAAGTTTGTGGCAAAGCTGTGCAATCCTATTAATGGCAAGCAGTCATCAGAGAATCGTCTTCTTAATTTGAGGTTTTTAGTTTGGTTAATTATTATAGCCAAAGTTCAGTTTGGTTGAACACTTTGTTTCTGTTATGATAATAAAGTAAGACTTACTGTATGTACCTCATTACTACCAGACCACAGTAGCTTATTGTCAGGTCAAACTCACACTTGCTTGACAAATAACTTATAATTCAAATAACTTTTGATGATCTTTTTTGTTGTCCTAGATGAGAATAAGCCCAAGTATACATGTGATATATGTGGTAAATCCTACATCCGTTCATGGTCCTATTACAGCCACATGAGAGAGCATGCCTCAGGTGAAAAGCAGCACAAATGTGAGGTCTGCGGCAAAGTCTTCAATTATGCAAGCAACTTGCGACAACACATGCTCATTCATACAGGTATTAAAATTTATAAAAAAGTCATTTGCAATTATTATTTACTGGTTTGGTGCTGTTGGTTTGCATGGTTTTGTGGAGATGTGATAAAGAAAGGGTCAACAATGATAACATATGTCATATGTCAAAACTTTTTACATATTAAGTGGGGAGGACCTCACTTATTTTAGGGGCAGATGCAGGAATTTTAGAAGGGGGGTGACTACTACAAAGATTTTAGCAGGAATTTGAGGGAAAAGGGGGTGACTGTTACTAACGATTTACTGAGAAATTTGTGCAGGGGGGGGGGGGGGGGATACCGGTCACCCCATTTATCACCCTTGGATCCACTCCTGTATCTAGATGTCATAAGGCCAGTAAAAACATCTTGGTCCTGTTGTTAGAGTTTCCCTTAGTATGACATGGGAATTTTGAGGCAAAAAGTTTTTTTGACTTTTTTGGGTAAAAGAGAAGTTGCAAAGAGAAGTTGTCCAAACTGAGATAATGAAAGTAATTCTTTCTTCTTTTTCCTTCTTCTTTTTTTAGGAGAGAAGCCGTATGAATGTGAATACTGTGATAAAGCATTTAACAACCCAAGTTCATTACGTTCTCATGTTCTATCCCATTCTGAAGACAGACCATTTATCTGTGATCATGACACATGTGAAAAAGCCTTTAATAATCCAGGGTCTTTGAGGTAATATAAGACTTCAATGGATTTCAAACTTGCCATTATGCTTATCCCAATAAACCTATTCCACTATTTTCCCCTTTCAGACCACATGTCATTCCCTTCAGTCTGATTTGTTTGTTTACTGCTTTTATTGCATAATGCTGGTTGAGACAACAGTTGCAACAGGCAAATTAAGCAAAAGCATCAATCAAATAAATTGCTTTGTACCTATACATACTCTAATTGAGAGCAGTGTTTTGCCTGATTTCACTGTTGCAACTGTTAACCCAATCAGTGAGTAGCAATATAAACACACTCAGAAGACACATGAATATAGATAAAACTCAAACAAAGAATCTTATTCTTGCGAGAATGACACATCATTTGAAATGGGAAAATATTATGCCTCTGGAGGGAGGTGAAAGTGTTGTTTTCGAGAAAAAATCTCTAATAAAAAATCTGCTACTTGAAAGTTTTGCCACAAGTTTAAAAATATGTTCATTATCCTTGCAGGGTCCATAGGCGTGTCCACCAAGAAGAGAAGCCCCATGCTTGCACCCATGAAGGCTGTGACAAAGCCTTTAAGACTGCTGCAGAACTATCACGGCATACTTTCCGTCACACTGGAGAGAAGCCCCACAAGTGTGATAAGTGTGAGAAAGCTTTCATAAGATATGATGACTTGAAGCGCCATTACCGTATACACACTGGTAAGCCCTAATAATAACCAATCTCTATATAGGACTGCCTACGTCAAATAAGTATTTTACAGTAGGGTCCTGCAAAAGTCTTTATTCCCTCAGAATTACGGTACCACAAATCAACAACCATTATCTTTGATAATAGTTGTTTTTCTTGATCCTAGGATAGTCTAAACTTTGAATGAAAATTTTAAGGACAGATAATGTCTTTATACAGATGTAGTTGTAAAATTTGGTGGTCTAGGGAGTGGTTCTCGCTCAACTCCTCAGGCAAAGGCTTGGTTGTATTGTCTCCTCCCCAATCTTATGAACCAACCAAATACAAGTGTGACATCTTAGCTAATGTATTATTACGACATGCATATTATGATAAACTGATAATAAACTTTATTTATAAGAAGGGTGACAATAATCTTTTAAGTTACCTAAACTTACGTCCCTCAATATGTAAATTAACTGTCATTTTATCCCCCCACCTCCCTACCCCTCACACTCACACACTAAAAATAATATGCTACTACTACTATTGTTGGAGACTTCCATGCAATAATAGTAGGAGCTTACTGCTTAAATACCGTTGGATTTTTTTGTTTTTTTGTTTTTGTTTATTATTTTGATATTGTAATAGTGATTGATTATTATGTACTTATCGACTGAGTGGGAGGGCCGTACGGGAAAATATTTGGCTCGAGGTGATGCCGTACAAAAATCCTGTGCAGAAGAGTAGTCGGTCCGTACAAATGACCTAGAGCCAAATATTTTTCAGTACGGCCCTCCCACTCAGTCAATAAGCATTTTATCATATGACCCTAAGTAAAAAAGATATTTTAAAAGTTGCAAATTATGTCAATATGGTCGCAGGTTTCAAGCAGGGCCATACAGATTCGTACGCCCCTGCTCTGCTTGCTCAAAGCCATATGGCCCGGCTCAAGCCATTTTCCCAAAGTTTTTTTTAAGAGCGCGCACTCGAGCAGATACGAGTCATATGATAATATATATTATTTAGAGTATATCTTGTTTGGAAATTTCAATTCCTATCTGTGTGTTCCTTACAGGAGAGAAGCCCTTCAAGTGTGACCAATGTGATTTTGCCTGCATCCAATCCTTTGATCTTGTCAAGCATAAGTTCACCCACAGTGGTGACAAGCCATATAAATGTGAGCTATGTACTAAGCAGTTTACAAGGCCTGCTAGGCTGAGGGACCATATGAGAACACATACTGGTGAGAAACCCTACAAGTGTGATGTGTGTGACAAGTCTTTTGCTATACAGACTGGACTCAAATCTCACCAGGTAACAGACAAATGAATGAATGAATGAGTTGCTATTGTTTGTGACAGTACCTCTTCATTGCTCAATCTATATAAACAATATATTGTCCTTGTTCACGCCAGCTTACAAATAAAAGAATGAATGAAGGGAGGGTTGGATGGACGGACGGACGGACGGATATGGATATGGATATGGATATGGATATGGATATGGATATGGATATGGATATGGATAGATGGATGGATGGATGGATGGATGGATGGATGGATGGATAGATAGATAAATGAAAAAAAGAAAGAAAGGGAATAAATGAATGAACAAATGAATTGCTTTTGTTTGTGACAGTAACTCTTCATAGCTCAATCCATGCTAACTGTGTTGTCATAATTGTTACATTATTGAACAGCTTTTGTTTCTCTTTGCTCTCTCTTTTTTTTATCATGGCATTTTTCGCTTCTTGTCATATATTTTTTGTCTTTTATATTTTGTCTGCTTTTTCCTTTTACATTTTTATTTCCTTATCACATTAATTTCTTTCTTTTTCTCATTTCTCTTCTCCGACTTTCTTACTTTTCTTCTCTTCTCTTTTTGTAGCATCATGTCAATAATGATTTAACCATTCATTTTCTTAACCTATTCCAGGCTGTCCACACGGGAGACAAGCCATTCAAGTGTAATCAATGTGAGAAGACATTCCGTACCATGGCGGAACTGCAGTCCCACATGGGAAGGCACACTGGTATCAAACCCTTCAAGTGTGAGATGTGCGATAAGGACTTCATCTCTGCCATCACCTTCAAGAGACACACCATTGTGCACTCAGGTAAGAAGCCAATATATCATAAAAGAGAAGTCAGTGCTTTATAGACTCAAAAAGTAAAAAAACGTATTGCAGCACCTTTTCCATGGCACATTATTTGACAGACCACATATATTATAAAAGAGAAGTCAGTGCTTTGTAGACTCAAAAAGCAAAAAAACGTATTGCAGCACCTTTTCCATGGCACATTATTTGACAGACCACATATATTATAAAAGAGAAGTCAGTGCTTTGTAGACTCAAAAAGTAAAAAAAGTATTGCAGCACCTTTTCCATGGCACATTATTTGACAGACCACATATATTATAAAAGAGAAGTCAGTGCTTTGTAGACTCAAAAAGTAAAAAACGTATTGCAGCAGTTTTTCCATGGCACATTATTTGACAGACCACATATATTATAAAAGAGAAGTCAGTGCTTTGTAGACTCAAAAAGTAAAAAACGTATTGCAGCACCTTTTCCATGGCACATTATTTGACAGACCACATATATTATAAAAGAGAAGTCAGTGCTTTGTAGACTCAAAAAGTAAAAAACGTATTGCAGCACCTTCTCCATGGCACATTATTTGACAGACCACATATATTATAAAAGAGAAGTCAGTGCTTTGTAGACTCAAAAAGTAAAAAACGTATTGCAGCACCTTCTCCATGGCACATTATTTGACAGACCACATATATTATAAAAGAGAAGTCAGTGCTGTATAGACTCAAAAAGTAAAAAACGTATTGCAGCACCTTCTCCATGGCACATTATTTGACAGACCACATATATTATAAAAGAGAAGTCAGTGCTTTGTAGACTCAAAAAGTAAAAAACGTATTGCAGCACCTTCTCCATGGCACATTATTTGACAGACCACATATATTATAAAAGAGAAGTCAGTGCTGTATAGACTCAAAAAGTAAAAAAAGTATTGCAGCACCTTTTCCATGGCACATTATTTGACAGACCACATATATTATAAAAGAGAAGTCAGTGCTTTGTAGACTCAAAAAGCAAAAAAAGTATTGCAGCACCTTTTCCATGGTACATTATTTGACAGACCACATATATTATAAAAGAGAAGTCAGTGCTTTATAGACTCAAAAAGTAAAAAAAGTATTGCAGCACCTTTTCCATGGCACATTATTTGACAGACCACATATATTATAAAAGAGAAGTCAGTGCTTTGTAGACTCAAAAAGTAAAAAAAGTATTGCAGCACCTTTTCCATGGCACATTATTTGACAGACCACATATATTATAAAAGAGAAGTCAGTGCTTTGTAGACTCAAAAAGCAAAAAAACGTATTGCAGCACCTTTTCCATGGCACATTATTTGACAGACCACATATATTATAAAAGAGAAGTCAGTGCTTTATAGACTCAAAAAGTAAAAAAAGTATTGCAGCAGTTTTTTACTATTGATTCCATCTTTCGGGGATCTTGTCATTTGGCTCGTGAAACTCGTTAGGCTCTCCCCTACCCGGAAACGGTAAATCGGATTCAATTTTGATTTCTTTCATACAGGTGAAAAGCCCTTCGAGTGTCCTGAATGTGGTCGTCGTTTTGCTCGTTCTACTGATCTGAAGGTCCATCTACCCGTCCACAGTGATGACAAACCATACAAGTGTGGGGAGTGCGATAAAATGTTTACAAGGTTTAGCACCCTCAAAGAACATATACGAACACACACAGGTATCGTCTATATTTAAAAGGTTTTGGCCTGCACTGAATGTAATCCTATATATTATGAATTATGTGGTTTATATAGAATTGCCAAAAGTCGACCTTTTCTCCGGACGCTACAGAAAAGCAAGAATTTTTTGCGTGCAGCAAAGTCGCGAGAGTTTGCATTCCACTCCAGCAGTGTTATGTAGAGGGCGGGTGACAAACTTAGAGGTAATAATTCTAGTAATTTTTACTGAACTGTTGCTTTCGTATACAGGGGAACGACCCTTCAAGTGTGAAGAGTGTGGTCGTGAGTTTAACCATCGTAGTCATTTTAATAACCACCTTCGCATACATACCGGTGAAAAGCCCTTCAAATGCGATACCTGCGACAAGGATTTCTCGCGCAAAGCAAGTTTGAGGTACCACATGAAGGTGAGTGATAAATAATCATGAAATAAATAAAAGGGATTTAACAGTGGCATTTCTACTGAGTAGCTTTTCATTCACTGAATTCCAATTGGAATTTAGTTGTTGATTGAGGAAAACCGGAGAACCCGGAAAACCCTTGAAGCACAAAAGAGAACCAACAAGCAACTCTACTCACATATGACGCTGAGTCCTGAAATCAAACCCGAGTCGCCTTGATGACCGGCCGCTATGCCACCCCTGCTTCCCAGAGTGTTTCAAGACTTCGCACTAATATGGCACTTAGACACGCCCAAGTTCTATTGTACTGGAAAATAACAGCATTTATCATATGACCCGTATCTGCCTGGGCGCGCACGAATCCGTACGGCCCTGCTCGAAACCTACGACCGTATTGACATAAATTGCAACTTTTAAAATATCTTTTTTATTTAGGGTCATATGATAAAATGCTTATTGACTGAGTTAGGTCGGACCGTACGGGAAAATATTTGGCTCGAGGTCATTTGTACGGACCTCGCTGCGCTCGGTCCGTACGGCATGACCTCGAGCCAAATACTTTCCCGTCAGACGGCCCTCCCACTCAGTCAATAAGTACATATTTGTCGATGCTCACTCGTACAACATTTACTTATGCTTCGTCACCTAGTATGTAATTTGTGGTCATTGTTTAACAGGTTCATTCCAAAAATCGCGAACGTGCTCCAAGGTCTAAAAAGTCCAGCGAAGAAGAAGAAGAAGGAATGGAAGAACAGATGAGCACTGTTAATGCCAGCCATATTAACCCAGACGCTGAAGTGCAGCTAGCAGAAGCTTTAGTAGCTGTTAGTGAGTCTATGATTGGCTCTGACGTTGGCATGGAGACGGCACACGTCGTTGCCGTGGAAACAAGTGGTCAGGAAACCGATGAACAGGTGGAGTATCTTTTCCCATTAAAGTGAATGAAAAATGTAAAGAAAAAATAAACATAACTTCATGCTTTTTGTCTTAGGTCTCGAGTGGTCATGCAAATACCCAACATGTGGTAGACCCAGTGACCCAGGCCGCAGTGAATGCTGGTATATCTGATAGCGATGTGGCTGAGGTGCTGGTCCAGTCAGCTGGCAATGCAAATCACCAGTTGACTAGCCAAGGTTTAGCCAATCAAATCATTGAGGTCACGACCTCAGCCCACCCAGGACAAGACGAGGCCAGCCATGCACAACTCGTAGTAGATGCCTTATCTCAGGGTGCAATCGATTCTAGTCAAGTGGCTATCATGCATATCCCCCAGGAGGGGGTTACAGTGACCGGTGATGGCATTGAGACTATGAGTATGACTGTATCAGCAGAGATCTTGGCTGCTATGGCAGCGGCTCAGTCGGGACAGACGTCCATGATTATGACAACCACCGGCGATCATTCTCAACAGCAATCTGTTACCATAACGACCCAGGCAATGCAAGCTCTACAAAGTCATCTGGCAGGGGAGAGAAGCGAGTCCAGTGAAGAATCAACTGTTTCAATTCAGGGGATGCAACTTGAGGAGGTACAACCGGAAGACGTAGGGGGAGGGGGTGAAAAAAATAACGAGAATGAAACAACAGCCAACCAAGAGCAACATATACAGGAGGAAGCCATGGTTACTGAATAAAAAAGATGAACTCAACGAAACGTAACGTAGCTAAGAATAAAGAGGCTCGTAGGATGCCTGCTGTATCTCCATGGCAACAACATCCACATATTGTTTCAGCTGTTTTCAATCACTGACAAATCCAGTTTAGCGGATGCCATCTTTCATTATCAGACTCTGAAGCGAAAAGGAGTCAATGGATCATTTGTCTTTGTTATTGAAAATGGCTGTAGCTATCTTCCATGATCAAACAATACTAATCAAGTGTGTAAATACTACTCTTGAAAACACTCTGAGTATTGTAATCTTTCATGAAAGTGTGTGTTAAATTCATAACGTTTGTTCCTCGGAACTTATTATCCCTGATACAGCTATTTCGACTAAGTCAGTGAAGGTTTTGTTGCAAGTTGTATATCGACTCTGGACTGCACTATAGGCGATGTGAATACGATCAGTGAAAGGTCAAACGATATAAATTTTGTCTCGACGTTTTTCTGGCAAAAAGCAACATGCATGAAAACCTTCACCAACCTTTTTTTTTGAAATAACTGTATCAGTACCCATACATACATTTCTTCTTCTTCTATTCATATGCTTTAGGGAGCAATTATCATTTATAGGGTTTTTTAATAGCCAATGTGAACAAGCACGAAACTTGATGGGAAACCGAGTACTTATGGTTTTTAAGCTCCTCTAAAATTCCTCTGACAAATTTTCCTTCGACATTTCCTATGAAACAGTATTTCAACAGACGAAAATAAAAAAGTAACTTTTTTCTGATAATCTTAATGATTTCTGTTCTAATTTGTGTGGTACTCGGTTTTGTGCACATTCCCTATTCACAGTAAGTTTAATGTGTGACTGGAAATTCAAAATGCACGATCACGGTCAAAAAGATCAATATGAATCAAAATATACGAAATTTCTCTCAGATGCAAATAGAATACAAATGTTTTTCGTTAGAAAGCTGAGAAGGGCTTGTACGAGAATGGATTTGATCTATATGGCCTTTTACATGTAAGACCGTCAATTACATTCGCAATGGACGTTTTTCTTGTACTAAGGATGCTACTGTGAGGATGCTTACTTTATAATTTCATCGATATCGTTAATCTGTATCAACATATTTGTGTGCGTGATATGTCTTGTTTTAAAATAAGAGTGATAAAGTTAAAATATTTGAATAAACAACAAAATGTTTATCTGTGTTAAACTCAATTTTCATAATGTATTTTTAGATAAAATTAAATGACATTCTTGTCAACAAAATTGTTAACGTCTTTATTTTCTGTTCAAACCTGGATCAAAGTATTTTAGTGTAAACCTACTAATGATTATGGTCTATCACGAATTCTGCGCTCTGTTTGGCTAAGCTACTATTCCTGTAGTGTTATATAAGTTCTTATATTACTATCTAGTACTAATGACGTCATTAAAAATATTAATTTGTTTACTTATAAATAATATTCATAAAAAAGGGAATGCCCTCTCGACTGCCTGAAATAGACCCTTTGCATTGATTTCCTAGAGGAATCGTTGTGGGGACGAAACAATAGGGCGTCTTTCTCTTTTGTAAAAAAAATCCATCCGGTTTTGTCCCCCAGAACAATTGCTCTCAGGACTCACTGTCAGGGGCTATACAACTCTACAAAAAAAAAAGAGGGCAAATTTGACCTAATCCCTCGGAGTTTCGCTGTTATTGCATATCTGCAGCTGTGTATTCCTCTATAAAATTCCCATTAATTGTTCATCCAAATTTCAAATAAAAAGGAAAGTTGGTTAGTTTTTGAATACTTCTCTAAAGCTTTCTCAATGAAAAAAAATTATAGACTGAAAACCTGCATAGTAATTAGTCTCTGCTGCCACATGATGGAAAGGAGGCACTTCCTGATTGGATCGTTTTAGACGGTCAGGGAAAAACAAAACAATCAAGCCAAAACCTATGGTTGGTTCCCAACTAATTATAGGCCACACCCTTGAAAAACCAAAACACAGACTGCAACTACCCTCCACTCAAAAATGTCTGCTTGTGTTTGTTCTGTTTGTTTTTAGTGTTATTTGCATATTTACCAAAGTTGAACCTTCTAAATTACCTAAATAAACCTAAATTATTCTAATTGTTAGCTATAAATAAGCTGCCTTTATCCCTATGTTTTGTAATTCTACCCTTATTCTTATGCACAATGCTAATTTTGTGGGGTGAAATAAAGATTGTTGTACAAGATTACACCTCAACACAGCAGACATGACTGCACTTTAAGTAGCGAGTATAGTCCTGGTTTATCTACTGTATTTATTATTTATTTTTCTCTTTATTATTCATTTATTATTTAGTCCTGGTTTATTCATTTATATCGTGTAGTAAAGTCAGGAAGTCCAAAACAAAAAATTTTTCCTGAGCTGATTAACTGAGGTGCTTACCATTTAAATCAATCCATCCAGTTGGAAAATTCATTAGTTAATGGTGAGAAAAGAAATTTGACTTTCAAAAATTGGTACACGCGTCTACCGGAAAAAAAAAACACGAAAAAATTTGGGAAAATTGGATTATCTCAATCAGAAGAACAAGTTTTCCGGAACAGTTCCGATCGGAATGATACAAACCATATGTTTTCCAAACTGAATTGCCGGTTTTTCCGGGTAAATGGTAAGCTGGTAATCATGAGTGAGTTGATTTGCATGTTTATGCTGACTGCATTCATAAAACATAGATACCAAACCTTGCAGGGTCACTGCTAGGAGTCAGGTATTTTGTTGGATTTCTTCTGACTTTGGAAACCCTACGTGCGACAACTGAAATGAAATAAGGAGAAAACTGCTGGAACATATTTTGCTGAGGAATGAAATAGTTAGGAAGATTGTGGGCTACAAGACAATGTAGCAAGTCATCCAATAGATCCAGCAAGTGCTTGACAACATTATCCAATCTCCAATGTGACTGTGGAAGTCGCCCGGCAGCCAGCAACACTATTGTCTGCATGTGGTAGGACTTCAACAGTTGCGGCCTGTCAAAGTGCATTTCACACACAAACTTTAACACGTGCAAGCACTCTGTAAGTACCGGGTTATCCTCATTCAACTTATTCAGAAGAACATTTTCTGCTCTTGCAAATGAGTACTGGAAGAACATGCCGTACAGTGGGTCTTCTTTAGGGAGAGTTGGTGGTTGTTTGAGCACCAGATGACAACCATAATTGACAATGTCTTTGACAGTGTGGTTGTCGGGCCAGTGCCTTTGACGATTTAACCATTCAGCAGCACACAAAGGCCACTGAATGTGCCGTAGTGACAACACATAGTCAATGGTGAGATACTTATAGAAATAGTATACTGTTACTGCAGGGCCATTCTCTTCAATCTTTCTTACAGTGATTCCGTTGCGTATGAGATTTTTTTGCTCCAAGCACTCACCCTTCATCTTAAGCAATCGGTACTTCATTAGCATGGATATAAAAGATAACATGATTGGGCCCAAAAAACTTAATTTCAATTTATCAGCAGACAAATAGTACTGCATCTTCCCTTCAGCAAATTGAGGTGTCACAAAGCAAAAGCTCCACTCTTCAAGTTCTGTTGGAATTCTCTCGTACCAGGCCCAATGAGGGTGAATCCTGGAAATTCCATGTTGCTACCATGGTCTGGTACTGTTTCGAAAACAAACATCTTAAGTACCAAGTGATAGTCTATTTCAGGCTGCACATGGATTACTGGTGCAATAACACCTGCATTGGATGCAGGAACCACTCTGAGCTGTCTTTGCATGCTTCCTACTCTTAGCATTTTGTAGCTGTAGATCCCAGGCACACTGTTCAGTATGTCGAAGATGCCATCTTCTCTGAGCTTTGCCTCCTCCAGTACATTGCTCAAAAGGCTGACCAGTTTTTCATCATACAGGTTGTGCACGCCTAAGTCTATTAGACTGCTGTGTATGCCATGCAAGTTCTGGCCTGATATGGGATCAATTCCAGCTTGTTGATGCTGGAATGGCATCTGGGCGGAAGCTTTTGGTGGCATGATTACATCTGGCTGAACTTGTGCTGTGATGGGGATGTATTTAATTTCTTCCTCTTTTCCCAAGTTCTCCAGCTGTTTCCGTACATGAGCTGCAATGTCTTCTTGATTTGTACCATTTTTGGCTTTTGTGTTTTGAGGCGATTCATGTGGGGAATGTTTCTCGGTTGACTTTTGTTGTGTTCCCCTGATATCTGTTGTTCTTGTTGTTGTAGTATCACCACATAAAACCTGATTTCCCTTGTTGCAAATCCTTGCCCTGTCATTTTCATGGCTTGGTCTGTTATTCATTACAATATTTTCTTCTTTCTTGTCTTCCATCCCTGCAGTTTTTGAAATTTCCTTATCCTCTGCAATATCACAGTCAGTACTCTCTTCAGCTGAACATTTCAGTTTTTCATCGATTTTTGCTATGACAATACCCGTACTTGCTGTGGTTTCACTAGCTATGGTTGAAACACCAGTGTCATTATCTGTTTCTACACTTAGATTTTGTACATTTGAGCTCAATTTCCCCTCACTGGGGGCTGTCATTGTTTCATTTTGCTGCAGACCACCCTGCCTCCTATCTTGACCGTCTACAAGTCTCTCTTTTTCCTTGGCATCTAGTTGTTTTTCATCTCTTTCACGTGCACTGTCCTCCTCTTTATCTAGACTTTGGTGATGCTCTTTGGAGCTCAATTCTTCTTTTAAGTCTGTTGGTTTTTCCTGTTTATTTTCGGTACCTGGTATCGTATTTTGAGCTTCTGTCAGGCTTTGCTGTTCCTCAGCATTTGTTTCATTGTGGTTACCATCTGCAGCAGCCATTTCCTGCTTGTCAGTAGACAAATTGTTCCCTCTGATAACAACTTCTTTGTCTTTCTGTGAAACTACTGGGGTATCATTGCTATAAGATGCCAGTCCTTGAAAAAGAACAGGAACATCGACAGTGACATCGGTTGGTACAAGCTCATTCAAGGCACTAGCTGCAGAACTGTCATCATAAGGATCGCCTATCTGAATCATAGATACAAGCAGCTCAATCAATCCCTTCTCCAAGAGGGCTTCTCGCAAGCCTGCAAAACGAGCCATATTCTCAATGCACTTTGCAATGTCTACAGCATACACACCATGGTAGTTAAGCCACTCCTCGCCATTTCTTAAAGACTTTGCAAGAATGTCTGTGACAAAATCCAAGCAACTCTCTTCTGCAAGCAAGTACACACTTGTCTCCTCATTTATAACTTCAGCAGCAATAAACAAGGTCAATGATTTAACCAATGTAGTCAAACTTTCAAAAGCTCCTTTATAATTGAGAAACACATTAAGGAGAATCAAAACAGTATCACACAAGTTCCAAAACTGTGGCAAGGTAGCAGGGATTTTCGACATTGCCCACAAAAAGTCAATGATACCAAGGAGTATCTTGAACTGGTCTGGGTTTGAGCTTGGTAACAGCATGACATTTAGATCGCTCAAAAGTAGCTCGAGTATCTTAGTTGAGGCTAGGTTAATAGCAAATGTTTTGCTTGCGATAAGATGTGTTAGTACTTGTGTTGTTACAGCTACAGAAAGAGGGAAAATTATGAGGCCGTCAGTTGAAGGATGGGTTGCTTTTGCCTCTGTGACACTGCTAGTCTGTGTTTTTTCATCTGACTGCATCATGTAATGAGACTTCATTAAGTACAGCTCCAGGACAAAATGAATGTCAGTGTTGGCTAAATTCTCAGCAACATTTCTGAGAGACTTTTTGTCCAGACTATCAAGGATGTTCTTTACTTTGAGTACTGTTGAGTATATTTGTTTCGCCAGATCGGTCTGGGGTACCGTGTTATGCGCTTGTAGAGTCTCTTTAAGTTCCTGTAGAATCCTTTCAGAAATAAACTTGTCGGAGATTTCACTATCCATCTTGGAATGCAAAAGCTAGGGATAAGCTTTCCCTCAAAATTCGAAGCGCTAGAAGTTTCACTTTTCAAAGTCTGAGTTCACTTCCGACTTCAACAAAACCATTGCTCTTAGCTCGAATAATCGACATACCTCTTTCACTTCATCCATCACTCTACCAACAGATCTTGAAGTCTTTGCGCCATTCTTTCTGGCATAAACAAGAAATCCACAAACAAGAGGAGAAAGGAATTCCAGGGAAGTGGTTTGTTTCCAAGAAGTTAAAATTGATGGGAGATGCCGCTGGCCCTATAAGTCTGATTGGTTTCGGGGAGGGGAGGGGAGAAGGGATGGAGGAGAAAATGTAAAAAATGTACCCCCCCCCCTTGAATCGTTTAAAAAATCCTCCTTATCATCCCAATCCTCCTTTTGATCTTCGAAGGCCCCCCTTGTTCCACTAAAAAAATTTGAGAGCCCCCCATTTTCTCCTCCACCCCTCCCCCCCCACGACTTAAATAATGACCAGTCCTCAGGCCAAAACTTTGTGGCCGTATTAACAAGGTGACCGTATTAACAGGGTGGGCGCATTAGCGGGATATTAGTCGAAACCTTCCGAGCATGAGGCGCCAATTTATTTTGGACCGTGGTCTTGGCCGGCATTAGATTTTCCAATTTAGCGCTTTGGCAGTTAATAGCACTGTTTATGCTAATAAAACAGTTATACGAGAGTCCTGAATATAGAAGAGGTAGAATGGGAGCTGAGATTCGCCTATTTTTGGCGGAAATGGGAATTTACGCACTGCGAATGGGATTTACAAACCGCCCCCAAAAATAATCAAAAAATGGGGGGGGGGGGGGGGGGGAGTGGGAGAGCGCGAAAGACCGTCTGCCCAGAAACACTAGGATTTTGAGTAGCCCGTCTGCTGGTGGACGGGAATTAGTGATTGGCTGAAACGCTCTCAATCTCTTTCTGTCAGACAGTCTGTCTGTCACTTGTACTTGTTCGTGATTGGCTCCCTTACTCGAGCCCGCGTTTCTCGTACCTATGCATGTGCAAGTGAAATTGTGCGCACGCATTGATTTTTCGCGCCAATTATTTGAGGAAAACTTGTTGAAGAAGAAAAGCATTTCAAAGCTTCGATTTAATTCTATTTTTACCTACTCATTACTAGATAAAATGTGGAACGACGGAGGTAAGAGAATTATTTATTCTTCTGTCGATTTAATATAACTATGAACCTTAATTGATAGATTATTATTCTATTTGTTTCTTCGATTCGAACGAAGCTTTCACAACATTCCAAACTGGAATGTTTTGGAAATTCTTTAGTTTTCCTTCTTCAAAATAATCCCCCTCTCTCTTTGTGTGGCTTAATTTCTTAGAAAAAATTTCTTTACGATGTAAAAGAATCATTTTAGGCCCATAGCATAGAATTCCTAATTTACGCAGGTTTAACATTTATAAATCGATTGAAAATATTCACTCGTAAGCCTTACAGCTTACTCGTGTTATGTATAAAATTAATTTATGTAAGTCTTATCTGTTCTTTCCTATGTATTCCAGGTTTCGGTGGTGGATATGAGGTAATTAATTGTTTATCTTGCACTAAGTAATATGATTTTTATGTGCTATACTATGGATCAATTTATTTTTTAATGTATTGAAAATAATAATTTAATGATATTAAAATATTTATTAGTCCATGGACACTAGTGGACAGTTTGGAGGAGGTGGATATATGCAAGACAATCAGTTTGCTTCACCTACATCAAGCTCACAAGAAAAAAAGGTATTTGATTGCACTTTTGTCATGACGGCCTCTCTTGGAAGAGTTGGTGCTATTTAACAAAAGATTTTTTATTAGCATCCATTGTTAACAGCACCACAACATGCTTTTCACTTTTAACTTTCTTGGGAATGCTTGCAACCCATCAATAGATATCGATATTGGTAATTAGAAGAAAAAATCAACCAAAAAATTGAATAGATAGATAAAGAAAAAAGAAAAAAAGAAAGAAAATGGGTAAAAAATTTTAACTAAATAAAATTATTGGCAATCTTAAGTTACCAAGTTATTACTAGTGAACAAAATGTAATTAGTAACTAAAGAATGATAAAAAAAGAATAGAAATCCTAATTACCTTTAATGTACATTTGCAGAGGTCTAGCAGTAAAGCACAGTCAGTCATTCCGTGTACCATAAAACAACTAAACAGTGCAATATATGATCGTGCAAATGATGTATTCAAGCTTCCTTACACAGATTTGATACAGGTATGTATTATTTGGTCTCATCATCAGGTGTCAACATGGTACATACATGTATAGTTACATGTATATATAACTTTAGATCTCAACAAATCAGATTTTTCTACACACAAGATAACCTTCAGGGCAGGTCACTGAATGGTCCCATTCACACACAACTATAGAGCTTCATGCATGAAACTTGCGAGTTTTACATTGAAAACCTCTGAGATATAAACTTTTCAAAATCTACTGGTCTAGATGCCTCATGGAAACTTGTAAATGGTGGTAGAACACTGCAGGTTCAATATATCCCAACACTACTTCGCACAACATTATTTTTATCTAATAAGGTACTCATAGCAGACACCCATTTGTACACCGATTAGTGTTACAAATTTTGGAATGCCAGAAGATTTTTGACACAAAGTTGTTAATTGATTGAAAGCCACTAGTCTTGACCCTTATTTGAGGTAGCCCTAAAAAAGAATTTATAGCACTGGCCAATTGTCAACTAATAATCAGCTGATGCTGTGTGTTGTTAAATTTCTTTGGATGCCATTTGTTGGCCAATAGTTGGCTAATTGTCAATCAAAAGGTATTGGGTGGTTATAAAGTTTATAATTACCTAAGTCTAGTTTACTGGGTTCTTAATGGTTCTTTTGTTTGTAATTGTTCCATTTCTTTAGGTTACCTTTGTGGGAGTCATCCGAAGTGCACAGGAATCCTCTACTAACATTGTATACACAGTCAATGACATGACAGGAGAAGACATTGTCGTTAAAAAATGGGTTAATGAAAATGAGGTGAATGGATGTAACATTGATGTTTTCCTTGTATACAGACAAATATTGTTTCTTCCACTGGTTAACTATTAGCTTTGTCTTTTTCTTTAAAAAGGAAAGCGACGAGGAGCGTGAAAGAAGGTCAGCTTGCAGGTGAGAAATAATCAGCAAGAAGCTCTTGTTTTTCAACTACCAGGGTGGATGGAGCTAGGGGGGGGGGGGGGGGGGGGGTGAGCTTGAGTGGTATTGAGAAAACCTACATAGCACTCAGTTGATGAAATGTATTCAGAAAATCTATTATATTCTATTGTTCTATTTATTGTATTAGGTGCAATTCATTGTATTTTTATCAATATACTACGTCAATTGTTTGCAAGAAGGGTGTGGGTTACTCTTGCCCGTTTAGGGTAGTAATGTACCGCTGAGCCCTCTGAACCCTAACCCTGTTCCAGAATAAAATCACTGAAATTTTTACCCTGTGTAGAGTAAAATTGCTGAAAACCATATTCTGTTGTATATAAAAAAAACATGTTCAGATAATTGCGAAAATAGATACCCTAAGAGAGAGAGAGAGCATTATTTCATATGCCCTGTTCCAGAGAGCGAGCACGATTTTAGAGTATCTGTTCATCCTGTTCCAGAGTATAATTATTGCTAACCACGCCTGCTTGGATCTCCCATGTGGTATTAAGGGATTTAGAAGGCTATTGTAACTGCTTTGCTAGCTTGTGAAATAGAATAATTGCAAGGCTTTAAATAAATATATGAATCAAAGTCATATTATATGGTTGTAAAGTTATATTTTCTTTGATAATGCTTTTTAGGGAGAATACATATGTCCAAGTAACTGGAAACTTAAAGTCATTTCAAGAAAACAGTCGTTCAGTGATAGCATTCAATCTTGTGCCCATTACTGACTTCAACCAACTCACACATCACACATTGGAAGTGGTCCATGCACATCTCGTATTACAAAAGGTATTCATTCTTGTACATTCTCTTCTTAGATACTCTTCATTACAATCACATTTTTCCCAATGAAATGAGCTCTGTTGCGTCAATTGAACAATGCAGATGACAGTTGCAACATTGATTATAGCATAACACTATGAAGTTACATAAAACAATCTTAATTAAGTCAAAGAATCATACTCAAGGGAGGGGACCGAAACAGCAGCAATACAAAGAAATCATAGATATATCAGAGCTATTAATTCAGCTCCAGAGTAAAATAACTCCGATTTCTAATTGTTCTTGACAACTCTGTCCCCCTTATGTAAAAGTTGTGACATCATAGTGAGATAGCCAGGGATGCAGTGGCAGATCCAGGGATTTAAAAAGTGGGGTTCCAAAATAGCAGTCATGTAGAAAAAGCTGGTAGATTTGCTTCACAAAAGGGGTTTCCATTTTCATTCAACTGAGCGTAAAACATGATTATCTTCAAAAGATTTTACAAAAGGGGGGTTCCATTGCCACTGGTATTAATCAGTGTCCTACACCAAACTTATAATATATGAACAGAGACGTTGAACAGGCACACTGTTGATAAACTTCTAATTTCTTATGACATTAAGATGTCATTGAAAATTTGCAATCATTATAAGGCATGTCTGGTTTTGTTTTCATCTTCTTGGAATTAAATTTGGAGAGGTGCTGTGCTTCGCTGAGGCCCTATTACCCTATTAGGTGGTAGTAATGACCTCCATCTGAATTTTACAACTGCCTATGTTTCAATTTCAAAACATTCTCGTGTTTCTTGTCAGAATTTACCCAACAGGGCCTTGCTGTCAGCAATACATTAGAGTGGTCTGCCAATCATCACTAGTTTGTGGCCTTCATGTCAGCCATTCAGAATTTACCCGTAACAGGGCCCCTCTGCTGCAAATGAATTGTGGATATATTTATTTTTTAATCCCCAGGAACCAGAGATATGTGGAAATACTCCTGGTGTTGGTATGACCCCTGGAAAAGGTGGTTATCAGGGAGGTACCATGATCAATACCCCAGGCAAGATGGAAACCAGTGGGTTTGGCGGCAGTGCTCTTGGTCTTAGTGGAGTAAAATTACAGGTAAGAAATATATACAAGTTGAGTGATCAACACATACTGTACCTTAAGGTGTCTGTAAGGGGTCTGCTAACCACTTACTGACACATTATTGTTAGGCAAATTGACAAGGATAATTAATATTTAAGTTAATCTTTAGGTTCATGAATTGATCTCATCGACCAACTCTGAAGAAGGAATGGGTCTTGCTACCATCAGACAGAGGTTAAGGGCTGTGCCAGAGATGCAGATAAGGTAATTTGATTTATAATTCAATTAAGTCTTTGTTTTTCACATTTTTAATGATAGCCGAGCGTACACATCGAGAATCAAATGCCCACTGACTTTATTGATTGACTGCATGCCTAGCTGGTAACTCTGGTCACTTGACAGTAATAACACAAAACATAACAGATGCCTTATTCCTACAGGTTAATAATTGTTTTAATTCTCTTTCATCCCACCTAGGAATGCTATAGAATTTTTGAGCAACGAAGGACACATTTACACAACAGTCGATGATGAGCATTACAGATCTACAGACAGTGGTTGATTGTTGTAGTTAGTAAAATCTCTCTTGAATGAAAAATCTATGTTAAGCTTCTGTTTCTTGACTTGTTGAGGTATATAATAGTTAAACCTTATAAAAAAATGTCATATATAGTTTTTTAATTTCACCACTTTCTATACATCGCTTCAGTGGTCTAGAACAGCCTTGGACTGCTCCTACAAAGTTCAAATTTCATCCTTTGAAACTACCTTGTAGCCTCTACATTTTGATGCTTTGTGTGTGACCAGTGAACTGATGTACAGAAGATGGTACATAGCTACCTTGACAGCAGAAAAAGTAAGCAGCCTATTTCTTTTTGCTGGAAACTCAACATCTTCTAGCTTACTATCCTTTGGACCTATTGCTAACTTAGATTTTTCTTTGTTACTTCACAAATTATGTATGGGTAACACTGATCTTACTGACAACTTCTCAACATGTTCTTCAGTTACTCATATTGTAATTATATAGCACTGTTACACTGTTAAATATTAAGCCATGTCTTGCAAGAAGATGCTCTCATTCTTGTGAAACCTTTGCTTGCAAGCTTCTAAAAACCAGTTTTTATAATTCCAACATTAACATATCACGAAGCAAGTTTACAAGTACAGCAAATAGACCTTTTCATATTTCAAGTTTACGAGTACAGCATATAGACCTTTTCATTTTGGGCAAAATGATTTCCCATTTCAGACTGTGTTATTCTCTTGAGAATAAGATTCTTTATTCTAGTGGTATGCATATTCATCTGTATTCTCCTATGCAACAATTAAACGAAGTTGTATTGATGTTCTAGAGAATGACACATGGTCTTAAATAGGAAAAGGTTGCATCCAAGTTAGAGATCCAAAATGGGAACAAAGTACCCTCTCGTTATAACTTGCTGGGATAGGATAGGCCGAGTACTGATTTTTATACAAGCTTTGTACCTGTAGCTATGGCTCCTTGTGTTTTCACTTAAGATCCGATGTCATACCAAAAAGAAATAAAATATTTTCACTTGGTCTCAAGATAATTTGGGTTTTGTAAGTAGATGCCATTTTAGTATCATTCTCTTGAGTACAAGATTCTTTATTTGAGTCTTATCCATATGTGTCTCCTCATGTGCAACTGTTAAACAAAGAAATAAAAGGAATGATGTGTGGTCTGAAATGGGAGACCATTATGTCCAATCTAAAGATTTGAGGTCTATTTTTATATTGGTGCAGTAAGTCAAGGACCCCCAAGTGAATGGTTATTCATCCTTACCTCTAATGAATAATAAACAGTCCCTAATAAGATTTAATAGGGCGCTCATTTATGCAAAATCAAACTCCTTTATTTACATTTTTTTTGATATATGCTTATTACTTTGCTAAAAGAAATCATTGCTATTTGTATTAAATTAATATTTTGTAGCTCAAATGTTAAATTTTATCTCGTGATTCTTTCCATAAGCAATTTTAACCTTCCACTGACAGTGCTGTTCGATAACAAAACCTCTAAAAAGATCACAATAATTACAAGTGAGTGTTTATTATGATTGCTATAAAAATTACTGTTTTTGTCAAAGCTCTTAGCATTTTCATCAACATAACACCATAGGAACTGCTCTATGAATTTAATTATAAATTTTGAGATGTACTGTACTGTACTCAAGACTATTTTTATATTAGACCATTATTATAATTAAAACTGCAGCAGAATCCTCATGCAGAAATGTAGGCATACAATGTAACATCTTTGAGATGAAAACCAGTAGTTAAAAACAGATTTTTGATAACATAAATGTGTGTCTAATATTTGTCTGATAATTTAACTATTTTTGTGAAGAAAGCTACCAGATATAGATCAGGAATATTTTTTGTGGTTGAGTTAAACTTCAGGAATGGAGTGGTCCATGCTCTTCTTCACCAGGCTTGATGCCATGCTAAAAAAAAGAAAGAGAACATTTTCAAACATGCACAAAAAAGTTCATGCATAAAAAAAATAATTATGGAATAGAACACCATATATCTGAAAAAAAAAACTAGCTATGTAGCTGCTGAATTCATTTACGCATGAACAAAACAAGGACCAAAAAAATTAATTGGATTTTGTTACTGATGTCCTACACTATCTTTGTACAAAATAGTGATATTAAATTTAATTGTTTTTATTTCATCCATATATAACATATATACAACCAATTAATACAAAAAGTGTCTATTTATAATACTCTTACCATTTCATTATGTGTTCACAAATAAATGAAGGTACAATTGTCAAGGTTATAGTCCTGTCTGCATTCTCCAAGATCTTCTTGGTCTCTGAATCCTAGAAAAATAAGTTTTAGTCCATTTAGAATCAGTACCTACTAAACGTAGTTAGTGAACACAAACTTTGATTTGGATAATCCTTTGTAGAAATAAATTCTTCATATACGGTATATGAGGGCTTTTGTATTAACAGGTCTCTACTTTTCAAATGTTTTTCATCTTCGGGCCAGGTGTAAATATTATTCCATTGAGGACATTTTATTAGGAGTCTCATGCTTATTAATTTATCTTCTCGAACACTGGATTATTGCAACTAAAAAACATACTTTCAGTCCAACAACATTCTGTCCATTAACTTCAACAATGTGATGCTCAGTTAACAAGCCATTCCTGAAAGATTAAAAAGAAATTATTACCATATAAGACAGAGCAGGATAACGACAAGGCTGCTACTTTTGCAATTTTTTTCTTTATCTCTCATTCATGCTAAAAAACGTTTAGTGTTTCATATCTTGTGCTTTAAACTTTTCACAAAATTCTGCTAACCTCAAGCAATTCTTCTTCCAGGTACTAGCGAAAATGTTAGTTTTTTGTGCTGATCAAAATATCATCTCTCCCAACGTTCAGGGCGTTATATCTCAAATACACATTCCTTAAATTTCCCCAAATTTTGGTATTTTGTTAATCAGCCCCAAAAGAGCCTGTTTATGAAATATAAAGCTTATTAACGCATAAACGTCGAAAGTAGAAAGTAGCGTCCTGTCACCATATAATATTTTAAAAATAGGAATTTCAAATTTTATTATGATTTTAAATCAAGGTATCTCAACAAATCCAATAATACCTGGCAGCAGAGGAGTCCTTTGCAATCTTCGTTATTTTTCCATCTTTATACACAAACCCAACATGGCCAGTGCTGTCTTTCTGAAGAACGATCGTTCGCTCAAATGGCCTAGATGAATTGTAAAAAATACACCACATAATTGTACTAAACAGCATAAACAATATGATAAACAGCTTGATTTTTAAAACTAACATATTTTGATAAAATTATACTATTCCCTTAAGGTTTATTTAAGTTGTCAGAAAATCTGAGATGATGTGGCATTGAATTATTCTGTTGGCATTGAAAGTCATGGATTCCATGTGAAGCTTTAATGCATAAATGTTAAATTTGATTACCTGTCTCTTACGGCAAAAACAACTCTCTGTGGAGAAGCATTCTTCAGTCTACTCATTGCTTTGTCTGTGTCAAATCCAGCCATGTTTTCCCCATCAATCTGTAAAATCTGATCACCAAACCTCAATCCACCCAAGGCAGCAGGAGAATTGGCATGTACGAATGCCACAAATATGCCCTTGTTGACAGCACGCACTCTTAGTCCAAGTTTTCCATTGTTGTCTTTGCAAAGGATAACCTCGCGCACACCTCCTTTAATTTCTGCCCTGCGAATACCAAGGTTGTGGGGTCCAGACACTGGGGCAACAACATTTCCTGCTTGTGGTACAAGAGCACCTCCAGCACTAGGTACAACAGCTGTCGACTGAAGAAGCATTTTGAATTTTGATGATGAACATAATAATAACAATAATGATAATTATTCTTTATCCAGGGAAATCTACTTTCCTTCAAGATTTTTCATAGGGCCATGTCAAACAGTTTTATTAGAAAAAGAGAAAATTTTTCTATCAGTATTTTTATTTTAGAACATGTGCATTTTCACATAAAGAACTTCTTTCACTTACATAATCAGGAACATGTTGCCTCACAGCTTCCTCTGACACGTCAATTCCCATGTAGTCAGTTAATGATGGGTATAGGCCACTATATCCCGATGGTGCTGGTGCTGCTTGTCCAGGTGCTGGTGCAGACGCAGGCTGGAAAATAAAAGAAAAAACAAATTTAAATTAGAAGGGGAGATGAGTTCTGTGACAAAATAGTGTCATTCTTGGTTTGCAATCAATCCCAAGAGAGCACAATAACAAAAGGGATGTCAGCCATGCTGAAAGATATAACAAAAGAATTAATTGAAAAATCTTTTGTCAAATTCTTCCAACATGGCGGCTATAACGTCTATTGCAAACGAAGTATATTCAAGACTATCCTCCCCCTTCCTCAAAAAGCCTCCTTTCAGTCTTTAATATAAAGTTAAAGTAATTAACACATTCTCAATTATTCACGACTAATCACTAATGTGATGTACGTTATGACTGAAGGTAGTTCGTATGAAAAATATTTTTCCCCAATTGGTAATGAAAAAACAAAGCAATATTAAGCAACTCACCGTATATCCAACTGCCTGGTGCTGTGCTTGCATTTGTTGTGCCTAAAATACCGAGAAAGAAAGAAGCAAACTCTGTAAGATACCAAGTAAACTCACTTTTACTGAAACAGTAATAAGAAGCGGCCATTTTGTAATTTTGAAGATGCTGCTTGCAAATCATCAACTTCTCAGCTGCACAAAACCGACTTAAGAATATCGAATCCTCAAAATATGTACTGTTTTTTAGCTCAATAAAGCTATCTATTCAATACCTATACACATAGTTTCGTAATTTGAATGCTATTTAGATAAAAATCGTACGTAATACTCAAGCCCGTTAGCAGTGGAGCTACATCAAACAGAACGCTCTCCACCTTTTTTTCGAAAAACTGCACCGAAATGTCAAATTTTACGAGCTATTTTACCTGTGCCCGGGCCATTTGTTCCACTTTCATGTCTTCAAGAGATGGATAAAGCGACATTTTGTAATTATTTTATCAAAATACGACTTAAAAAGTATGATCCTCCGTATGATTCTTCTTCAAAAATTGGTTCGAGTTGCGAAAGGAACCTTTTTAATCTCGTTCGCGCACAATCGATAATACTCTATTTTTAGAACAACGACGTCAGTCTTAATTCACGTGAGATATGACGTCAAAGTATCATTCAAATAAGGTCATGCAACCCTTTTATGGCAGCAACGTCATTTGCTATGTAATTCGTAAAAATACGTTGTCGTGCTTCGGTCGAGTGATCATCGTTTCATCATCGTATGCCCTCGGTTGTAGCGTGGCGAAACGGACTTCCATGGCAGAACTGACCTAATACCTCTTAGCCAATAGAAGACGTGCTTTTATCTACCAATCAGAATGCATGGTGAAACCAACTCATTGAATATCCTCCCTTGGGGGAAGGGGAGACATAGTTGAGACCACGTTGACCACGTTTTTATCTTCCAGTTGAGTGCGTACAGTATTCACTATTGTGTCCTCAAGCGTTTCATCAAGAATTCTTTTTGTCTTACTCTTGAAGACAATACCATGGTTAGTATACATTAAAATTTTGTTTATAAATATAGGAACATATAAATGAATTTTCATTTAGCGTTAGAACGGATAATAATCAGCTTGTAATGTTAGCCGTTTCAGCTGAAGCTGACCATCCAAAAATTAAATGTTGTTAACTCACCTCTCGTTGTTTTATAAATTTCGAGTAATTCTTAATAGATTTGGAAAGAGGCTTTAACTAAAACTTATATGTCTGAATTCGGTCGAAGTGTTAAAACTTACTAAAGAAAGAAATCTTATGTTATAAAGACTTGGGATCGTTTTAACTTTGAACACCTCGCCGCTTTGTCTCAGAATTAAGCATGTCTTCTACGAACGAAGCAATGACAATAGAGGAACAATGGTTTAAAAGATTCCAAGGATTTTGAACGTTATAAAACGCTCGTATGTAATTTTGATAACCTGCTCATTCTCTAAATCAGCTATTGTTTGAAAGAAGTATATTTAGTAACCGAAGATCAGTACTGTTAAAGGAAGAATAGTCTAAGAATTTATGTCTTGTAATATTGGTAAACATACTAACTTCAAACTTTGAGCTAATTTTTCATTATTTAGAAGCCCATTCTGAAGCTATATGAAATGTTTTTGCTCTAAAGACAAATACATAAAAAAATGAAGCTTTTAATATTTTGTTATCAGATATAAGAATAAGTAAAGGAATTTCAGATAATTCATCAACTTCTACCTCATTAAACTTAGAATAAGATGCAAAGCAATCATAATGGAATTTTTTATCTTACCGTCGTAAATATATCATTTCAATTTATGAACCGACAATTTGAACTGACAATAATTATTCAGTCGAGTCGAAATATATTCTTGTCTCACAACTTGCAGAAGGAAGAAGCATGACTTGAAGTAGATGATATGGAAATCATTCCACTCTAAGCATTCGAGCTTGAAAATGTAGCCATTGGAATCTTAAGAATTTCAGAGAACACAAAAAACTATAAGATTCAAAGCAATACTTCTTTTTTACAGTTCCATTCAATGATCACGAATGTACCTGACATGCACAATAGTTGTGTCATCTATTATACAAACATTGCAATTTTAATGCATATTTTGATTGAATTGTGAATTGTTTTTTTACTAATAGGAAGAGGAGAATTTTTTAGACACATCTACTAGTGGTAAGTCAAAAGATAAAGTGTAATATCCACCTCTCTGTCTATATAGTGGTCATACATGTAAATGTATCCCAGTACCTCAAGGTGACATCAAGCTATTTGATGCAGAATTAAATGCTAATTCCAAAAATGAACCTGAAAATGGGGTTTCATCACAAGCTTGATTTTGAGATTGAATTTTGAATACCTACATAAGATTGGAAGAAAAATGGTGAAAATAATTTTATAAAAAAAAGTGAAAATGATAAGAGCAATGCTAATTCATGTGATGAGGATGTTGATATCTTTATAACTATCAGAGCTTACCACCACTCTTTCCAGTAAATCTAGATTCAGAAAATGTCATTGCCACAGGTATTAATAATGCGTATTATAATTACAATTGAAATATATAGGAGCTTCTCATGTCTTTTTATTGTCTTTATATGTTGTGTTAATTGCAACTCAACTTTAAAATCCATTTAGCAGTACACTGTAATAGCTCTTAGTTGATTTGTTTACCTTAGTTTTGTTTACATTTTAAGAACAGTAATATACATTACTTTTTCCAATTCTGAATCATTGCTATTCTATTACCCTTCCAGCCATATCATCAGTTGCCAGAAATGAAGAAGAAACAGATTATCTTCTGCTGAATCTTTTGAAACCTCCTCAGGAAGCAACAGAAGAAGTAAGTGAAGCCTCGTCATTTCTTAAGGTATCATGGGACAAACGTTTTGAAGAATGTTTTTCTTTTCTTTTCTTCTTTTTTTAAATTTTATTTATTTATTTATTTATATTTTGCCACACAATGTCAGTGTTAAATTTCATTTGCTTTATTCAGAAGTTATACAGTAATTGTCAATAATGTTGTCCATAAAATGCTTTTTGATTTTTTCATAAGTACCTTCAATTTGAGATGCATATTATATGCATAACACATTACAGTTTCGTGTCTGTCAAAAACTAAATTCCTTGTGATGAAATTGAAAATGTGATGAATTTAGACAACTCAAATGTCAAAATCCAAAATCTTTGTTTTTAAGAATTGAACTATTATATACTTTGATGGGAATGTCTTTCAAAAAGACAAATAGTTTTTTCCCATGATATCTTAATAATTGCTACACTGATACAGTTAAGTAAATATGCATTTGTGCTTGCTTGTTTTCCGTTTGAGATATCAGTATATTAGATTAAATATGTTATTGTCAATAATAAGATTTGCTTGAGAGCAAAGATCTAAGACTTTAATGAGTCCATTTTTAGACCAGGTGAAAATTGAACTCAACAGTCTGTTTGCCAATCATCATGTTTGGAAGTTAATTCCTTTGCTAACTTTTTCTCTTCGTCTCTTAGATTGAAACCCTTGAAGAAATGTACCCTGAACAGATCCAAAGTTCATGTTTTGTTGGCTTGAATACAGAAGTGAAAAGGTATCTTCAGGAAAGGCCTGCTAGAAGATACCCATCTGGGGATTACCATGTGCTAATGGGTTATCCTGAAGAATTTGATAAGCAAACAAACTGGAAAACAGCTCACAGAGTTAAAAATAGGAAAAGATGCACATTTTTTGAATGGAATGTGTCTCTCGAAAAATGGTTGGAATCATCAGACAGAAACAAGGAAGATGTCATGTGTCGAATGGATAAACATGGTTGGGTACCATTGGATGCAGAAGAGTCCCATTATTTCACCATGTGGTGTGACCTCACTTACAACTATCTGAAAAAACCAAGTATGAATAATGTCAATGACCTGTTTTAAAAAAGAGGTTTATCTGTGGCAAAAACACCCTGATGATAATATTTCATTTGCCAAAAAAAAAAGACATCAGATATGACACAAATAGGTGAAATCATCACGGTGCAGCGGTATCCCCACAAGTCACAAGATCATCACATTGCAGCAGTATCCCCACAAGTCACAAGATATTCACGGTGGAGCGGTATCCCCACAAGTCACAAGATCATCACAGTGCAGCGGTATCCCCACAAGTCACAAGATCATCACAGTGCAGCCGTATCCCCACAATTCACAAGATATTCACGGTGCAGCAGTATCCCCACAAGTCACAAGATCTTCAGGGTGCAGCAGTCTCCCCACAAGTCACAAGATCTTCACAGTGCAGCGGTATCCCCATAGTTATCCATTCCTCTTACCACCTCAGTGCAGTTATTCTGGCCTCCTTAATCAAGTACCACCTCAGTGCAGTTGTTCTCACCTCCTTAATCAAGTACCAACTCAGTGCAGTTGTTCAGTCTTTCTTAATCAAGTACCACCTCAGTGCAGTTATCCTGACCTCCTTAATCAAATATCACCTCAGTGCAGTTGTTCAGTCTTCCTTAATCAAGTACCACCTCAGTGCAGTTATCCTGTCTTCTCATATTGCAACAAGATCTTCCTTCTAGACCATGGGAAAAGTTAGGAACTGATATCTTTGAATTCAGTGGTTCAAAGTATCTAATGATTGTAGACTATTACTCAAGATTTCCTGTCGTAAGTCAAATTGCTAATATTACAGCCAATACCATAAATTATGTAGCCACTTCCAGCATGTGTTAACAGAATATGGATTACCATCACACATCCATGCTGACTTTGGTACGCAGTACATTAGCAAAGAGTTTCGTGAGTAATGTGAAAACAATGGGATCAAGTTAACATTCAGCTCACCCTACCATCACCAAGCAAACAGCGTCGCAGACAGAGCTATAGGAGCATGCAAATCCTTATGGAAGAAGGCCCTAAATGAAAAGAAGTGCCCTTACACAGCACTCTGGATCTACAAAATCACACCCCGAACAAGCACTATACCGTCACCCTGTGAGTTTTTGTATGGATGTAAGCCCCGACTGCTTATTCCAAGCAGCAACTATGTCCTGCAATCCTCACATCCAGACAATGGTCACCACAAGGAAGCAATCAGACTCTCCCAAGTGAAACAAGCAGAGTACTATAACAGAAAGGCAAGTAAATCTGACACAAGACCATTACTTGTTGAGGAGCTGGTATATGTGTACAATACGCACAAAAGAATGTGGGACAAGGGTGAAATCACAAGGAAACCCAACCCTATAAGCGAACCAAGGACGTCGTTGTTGGGATGAATGGTAAGCTCTACTAGAGAACCAGAGAACATCTAAGACCGAGAACAAGCCAGCTTAAAGAACCAGAAAGAAGGGACTACCAAGAAACCCAACCTGCACTTGACATACATCATCCCCAAGACCTACTTGGTAAACCAGCGGTATTGGTACAAGAAAGACCACAGATGACTGAAGCTACCAAAAGCCGAGATGTACCTTTAAGTGATTATAAACCAAAGGAGCAGAACAATCAATCAGCAAGCTATACCACTAGATATGGGCGTACAATCAAAGCTCCTATTAGACTACGTTTGTAAAGAGTTGATACAAAAAAAAAGCATATAACCTGTCTATATAAGTTGACATTGAACATTTACATATATTGATCAACACCAATTAACCATAAGGTTGATAAACATTGAACAATTGAACACAAAGAGGGGGATGTCATAGCACCCCATATATGGACATCTGTATGATGTAAATTAGTTTCTAGGCAAGCCATGGCTCGAACCGAATGTGTTGATATGTACAACATGATTCCAGAATAAAAATACATCTAAACCAACCCAAGAGACTTCGACACACATATTTGCTGTTAGTCCCAGAGGTCAAGCACCAGGAGCACTTCAGCGAGATCCTTTGAAGGTTTGTTGCATATCACTACTTCTCCTGATAAATGGTGTTCGTGCTTAGGGTCTCATTTTTTTTCTACTTGTCAGGCAAAAGTCAACATTGCTGAGCCCTGAGTGAGAACTGCAAAGAGTTGAAAATGAAATGAAAGCCATTTGGGATGATAGCTGTTGGTATGTAGTCATTTTATCATATTAGTTATATCTAAAAATGCAGATATCAGCTGTTAATACCTTTTGTTTGTACTTTGTAATTATCAGGATTTGTGACTGGTGAATTCAACTTGATATGGACACAAGGGACAAATAGGCCCGTGAACATAATACACATTATCATGGATGCAACATCAGAGGCCAAAAAAATTGCCAGTACACCAGATTGAATTGTATTTAAAACCCCTGCACATTGGTAAGTAGGATAAATTTTATGTTGTAAACAAAAGTATAGTTTTAAAAGATAATATCTATTGTATACATTGAGGTGGAGCCCTTCTCATAGAAGACATCCACTTTCTTGAAAACACTTTGGCAGCAAATTGGCTATCTTTTCAAGATGCACTTGTTTCTCTACAAAGAACCAAGTACCAACGATATTATAACCCTTATCCTCAGGTAGCTGGTGCTGGTAAGCTAATATTTTGTTAATTTTCATCTGATTATCAATCTTAATGTATGACAAATCTCTGACTATGAAAGAAAGGGCATACTTTTGTGTTGCTAAACTGGAAAAAAGATGTTTTTATTTCATTCATTCCCAAATGTACCTCACTCCTGATGTTTTGAGGTACCTCACTCCTGATGTTTTGAGGTACCTCACTCCTTATATCATAAGGAGTGAAAGGCACTTTGATACTTCATTGGTTTTTTTTAGGTAAAACTGATAAAACTGAGACAAAAGCAGACTTGCTGAAATATTTGATGGCCATGTATTCTTAACACAATAAGATTAAGACATACACCCTACAAGGAATTAATTTAAGAGAACATCTGTATGTCCCTGAGCAAGTTGAGGATAATGAGGAACCACGACATAAAAAGGAAGACCATAACCATGTTCTTAGAGGAATAGCCATCAGTGTTAGAAATGGTGCTGTGCCTGATTTCAACCTAAGAGACCTTGTCCAATGTATGCATGATCCATGTACAGGCCTAACATGGGAAAAAGGAAACAGGATGAGCAGCAGGATGTTGAGAAAGTCTTATCAATAACAATAGCCAACTGACTGGAAAGAAATAACCATGCTTATGAGGGGAGGTTTGTACTTACTCTAAATGTGGCTAATTAGCACAAGGAGGGGCCTATCAGAAGATGTGAGATCAAGGTACAATCATGATATTGAATGCCCTAGTTTAGAAACAACCATGATTTCTCAACTATGGACATCGACAGGTATGTTTCTTTTGACAGGGGGAGCACAATAGTAGTGCAGAAACAATGACAGGGTATGTATCATTGGAATCTGAAGGTGTGATGAGAAATGCAATAGTCCTTTTTCATACCATGATGAGACTGGATACTGGAAATATGTTATATCCCTCACAACAACAACCGTTTTATTGTTTCTTGGGATACAAAATTAATTTGATGAGAAAGCATTTCATGAGGCCGTTCAAAAGTTCATGTTAGACTTCACAAAAAATTTGACCCAAACCTCCCCTTTTATCACTACACTAGTGTAAATAAGAGATATGATATATTGTTGTCCTATTTCAATGCTCCATCTGCTGGTGGTGTATGCAAGAGCTGACCCAGATGTTTTTGTGACAATTCGAGCTGTAATGCTGCAGCATGGTGAACTGACAACGTGCTCAGCTCATTTAAGCCCAGCTGAACGTTTACCTCCTCCACCACAGTAAAGTGGTCATAACACCAAGACAAAATCAAACAAAAATTTTTTTTCTAGATGTGCAGGTTGGTCTGAGAATGATGATACATAATTCCTTAGGCTAATGTAATTCATGTGAGCTGAAGTAATTTATGAAGGCTGACTCAGACCTAACCTGTTGTCTAAATGCAGCATATTGTGGGATAAAAAATCTACTCATTTGCAAACGACACTTGTACACTACTTACAAGCTATGCATACGCCACAAATCCTTGATTGTCGCACTTAGATTTTTCTAAGAGCTCTGGTTCGATTCCAGAAGGGATTGTTGTATGTATATGCTTCTCACAAGAACAACACATTTTCAATAATAGTTTTTTAATAATTTAAGTCTTCCATATCATTCTATATATAATGTATAGAAATATGTGTTTATCAGAATTATCTCTTTTATTTGTTGCTTTTTTCCCCCCGATATGTTTTGCCAGGTAACATTTGAAGTAGGCAAGAACTTCATAGTTCAAATAAATAGAAATCATGATAATAATAACTATATCATACCTTAGTGACGGTTACAAAACACCAAACTATTTCTTTCAAGAATGAAAGGCACTTTTTAAGCGCACATGGATACTACTAGTTATTGCTTTATTTGATAGTCATCTTTCTTGTTTGTAAAGAGATCGGATTTAAAATTTCTGGCAACCAACCACAGGAAACCCAAGCAAATAACCGTGATATACAAAAATTATTATAAATATTGAAGTTTGAAATGTTTTATTTTTTCATGTCATTTGGTTTTTACGGTGGTTTTTAAAAATCACCTCTCCATAGTAATATATAGCCAGACCCATTCAAGTTATTTGCTTGGATTCCCTGTACGGCGAACACTCTGGCAACACACGGCTATGTACAGGTGATACAACCTAATTTCCCTAATATGATTTCCAATCTTCTAACATTGAAAAAAGGAAATAGTCCAAAAGTATAACTGAGGCACTTGCTTTACAGTAAGAGATACGTGATCCAATGTTAAAAGACGATGACTGAGAAAATATTTTTATTCATTTACTTGATACGGTTCATTTTCAAACTTCACTATTTTATTACTGAAAAAAACAATTAATGACACTTAAAAACATAGATGATGCAGTGAGCTGTGTGGGATGGGCTCAGATATCATGTAAAAACATGTGTAATAGGTAAATTAAGAGTGCCATAAAGCCTTTCACAATTTTAAGGCATGTAAAAAATGAACCAGCTCAACTAGAAACCTTGGACAGCTGTTTCGGCCTGTATTGGGCCTCGTCAGCACAGTGTATCTAGTGAGCTGATAGAGTCCCACGAAAAAGTAGTACTTGATAGATGAGGCAGTAAGCCTCATAGTGTGTTGTAAATTTAAGCTGTTTTTAATACGTTTCTTTATATGCTGACATGCAGTAAATAATGCACTAATAATGATATTATTAGTGAACACTAGTTTGAACTATGAAAAGAGCAAAATAAAGGTATTGAAAATTATTTTGTAGTACAAAGTGATACGCATGAGGTAAGGAAACTAATGTGCAGTGTTTAGTACTTCAAAGCTTCAGTTTCTTTCAGTTTTTGTTATCAATATTTATAACCACTCTTTCAATAAAAAATATAACTGTTTAAGGAACTAATCTTATTGAAAGAATCCGACATGTTCCATTTTCATTTCATTATTCCTGGTCATTGCCCAGAACTTTTTTCTTAAAAGTGTTTTGATGGAATATTTTACACCATTGAGTAGTGTGCAATAGTGGACTATCTTAATGTAAGAGTCTAGAGGTAGATGAAACTTATTTTGGGCCATCATCAGATTTATCATCTTACCGAGTCTACTGAAGTTTATTAGTAAGCTAATATATCTGATCATTGATGGTGGACAATTTTCAAAATATAATTTATTTCCACACTCTCTTCTCTATTTATTATCATATCATCAAGGCACCAAAAAAAGATATTTAAATATTTAAATTGTATTCTTTCCATTGAATCTTACCCATGCACGAAAAGAAAACCCTGTCCCAGGAGGGTTCCATTTGCCTTTTTGCACTGTTTATTCCGTACATATCATTTAACTTCACACCTTAGTGTCAAGATTTTTGCTTGTAAAGAAGACAGAAGAAAGCCTCGGGACAAGGGTAGAAAAGCAAAGGGTTTGATGAAGCATTTTTGACTGATGTCTTTCTAATAATTATTTATCAACTGTAAAATCTTCAACACTCACAGGTTTAACTTTTGCTACCTCATGCCAAAATAATATTTCCATAACTGTCAATAACTGATGTTATATAGACAAAAATTGTTTAATCTAATTTTTTATTGAATAGTGGGAATCATATATCATACTAAAATATATTGCAGTTTTGAAACATTCATTTACATTAAAGAAATTAGTAAGGAAACTTAGAGCATACAATTGCAGCTATTTGTTTTGAGCTGTATTTTGTTCACTTAAGTTACTAGTGAACAAAGGCAAGCTCAACATTATTTGAGTTTTAAAATTTGCAGAAAAATTAAAAATTATATAGAAAGAAAAAACATTTCTGAAAAGCTTAAAATTTTCACATGATCAAATCTACAAATCTACGCCATGTTTTGAAATAATGTTCCCTCTACCGAATTGTTTTGTGTTTTCTCTAAAATATATGATATTCTCTGTCTTAACTTCAGAACTGTCAAAAAATTATTCTAAAAAGTTATTTACTTTTTTGCTTTGTTGCAGTTTCAAACTTTTTATATGTTTAAGTTTTCTCCTGCTCAAAAAACAAGTTGACACCATATATCACATGGATTAAAACTCAGAACAATAGGTATAGAAATAACAATAGACTCGCATTTAGCGGCTTTAATCGATGGGATTAAATCTGAAACACCACCTAGAGAAACCAGGACAGCCTTCTAATTAATTCATTCCAAAGAAATCAGTCTCCCTTAAACAATGGCTAGCACTGGCGGCCGTACAATTCTACTGCCGTCTTTGCTGTCGTCCCCGTCTGCGTTGCTGTATTTTATGGTTATTCCATGATTCAAAATGCTTGTATTTACAAACTGTAATACTTTGCTTATATTTCAATCTATATATGATTTATATATGATATGGACATTTCTGAAAACGATCCAGAATTTCGTGGTTTTTTTTTTTTTTTTTTTTTTTTGTTTTCTTAATTTGTGAAAATTTGTGAATAAATGGGTTAAAGTTTGAATCCGTAAATTTTTTGAGCACATGCATTGTATTGGGGACAAATGTTGAGATCAAGAGGAATGTAAATAGTCCCTTTTCTATATTCACTTAGGTGATCACAAAACAATAATGGTTTCAATTAAGTGCTTTGCACTATCATAAATATGTCGTAAATGCCTCTTGCTTGAGGGTCTCAATTTGCCCTTGAACTCCCTAGTTGAGCCCCTCCCACAGGTATTTTGGGAACAAGGAAACAGGTGCCTTTATTTTCAGGGAAAACAAAATATTGTCAGAGTATTTTCATGCAACAAGTAAGACTTGAGTAACAACGACAATACATTCTTGTCAGTAATCTTCGGAACAGAATGAGAAACACTGATTTTGGGGAACAAGTCATTTAAAGGGAACAAAAATGTTAAGGGAACAAAGATCTTTTTTTTTTGGGAAGGACCCTAGGTACTGCCACATTACTCAGTTGTTAGCAAGCCCGATCACGGCTATGATTCAGTTACAAAATGGAGCACGTGAGCACTGTTTCAGGTGTTCCGTTGACATGCGTAGGACTTGTCAGAAACATGCAGTTTTAATATATGGTCAGAGGCAAAGCTTTCAGTAACAGTTACAACCCCATGTGACTTAACTTTTCCTAACAATTCCTTAAAAAGTCATATATTGCGCTATCGCGAAATGTGGTGATTGTGTATTGTCATAGTTTGAATCATCGCGAAATGTGACTTATGCTTGAATGCCACATTTTGCGACGAGAATTTGTCGCAAACTGTGGTGTTGAAAATTGAACCACAGTTTGCGTTGACGCAATATATGGCCAACCCTAGATATGACCATGTTTTGCGATCAACGCAAACTATGGGTTTCGATTGCACGCCACATTTTGCGATCGTCTTGAAACACATTTTGCGTTGACGCATACTGTGAGTTCCAGCCCATGGGCTATAGGCTTGACTTCAAACACCACAGATTGCGATGACGCAAACTATGGTTTTCGATTGCACACCACATTTTGCGATCGACTTGAACCATGATTTGCGTATTCATTGTACATAACTGTTTACAAATATTTTCACATAATACTATTCCATAGGTTATTAGACAATCGTGTAATGAAACAGAGAGCAATTCATTAATTTTTTTACAAAAAAAAAAAAGGAATTTTACGCTCGTACGGATTTCATAAAAGCAAGCTTGGACGAGAAAAGGGCTGGCTGCACTTTGATAGACACAATGAATAATTTTAGCTGATCACCTGCCTTAAAACAGTATATTATTTTTGTGACTGCCCCCCCCCCCCTTATATAGGTTAATTCCTCCAAGTTTTGAGCGATCCTCCCTTTCGTAGTTCTTAAAAACAAGTGTTCCCCCACAAAAAAATAAACATCCTCCCTCCCCCCCCCCTCCCCTCCCCCTCCCCCCCCCCCCCCATAAATAACGATCGTTCCCCAACTCCTCAACAAGAACAGAAAGTTTAAATTTAATGTGGACTGGGTATTAAGATTTATTTTGTTCTGCTTGAAGTCTTAATGCCCAGTTCAATAAATCCAAATTTTGGAAACATCTAAAGGGATTCTTTTACTCATGATCAAGGCGAATCCTAAAGCCTAGTTTATAGCCCTGAACATGAAATGCCCTTTTTACTGGTTTTTTTTTCATTGTCTTTTTTATATTTTTCAAATGGAAGTAACTAATATTCTTCTGGATACCCTCCACCCCCCCCCCCCCCCCCTCTCAAAGCTCTGTGTGCCACATTTCCAGGCTTCCCTTTCCAATTTTATTCACTTTTTTCTCCCAGTGGAAAAGTCTCACCAGTGTAAATTAATTTTATATCGGTAACTTTTTCCCAGTTTCACCGCACATGCATGGTAATTTAGAACTTTAATTAGGCAAAGTTACCGTGTTCATTCAAGTCAAACGATTAAGTCAAACCACGATTACAGCCTTAGCGCATAATCAGGATTTCAGCTCGAGAGATGTCCAAAATTTCTGGCGCGCGCCGCCAACATTGATGGGTTGCAAGTTGCGAAAAACCCTGTTTTTCTGAGCGCTTACTTAATTGATGTCTCCCAATTTAGACATAAAAAGAAACATCGCATTTCGAAAGTTCAGAGAAACAAACAAACAAACAACAAAAATATGGTGAAGTTCTTCAATCAGCAAGAGGGCCCATGAATTTCCCATATTTATAACACATCTTTATGCAGCTGCTGCTAGCACCCTAGCCTTTTCGAATTCTTCCTTTTCTTATCCAAATGTTTTGGGGGCCTAAATAGCTACCACTTAGATGTTGATAATCACTAATCATTGAAATCCACATGTAAACGGGGTGGGCTCAACCCTATATAGACCCTCTTTATCGAACTATTCTTCAGTCTCGGCCGGAAGACATTAATTGAAAAAAGCATTTATGTTTGATTCCTTTTGCATTGTCGCAGGTTGGTTTTATATCGTAAAGCATCAATGTCAGGGACCGCTAAGCCAGAGAAACAGGTAAACTCCTACCAACTCTTTGCTTATGGTGGCGCGCAAATGCATGATATAAATGGCGAGACAGTGATCCCTAATGCTTGTTTGTCTTGGCCAAATTCTCAAGCCCTATACCACTCCATAATGGTCTGATCCGCGATCCCTGAATGGCTTTTTGATGAGAGACAGGAAAAATTGAATCCAAATTTCGAAAACAATCGGAATATTTCTAAATAGTGGGAGAAAAGTGGGAAAACCATAACCCAATGTTGGAATATTTCAAGTACTTTTAAAAACTATTTTTTTAATCCTCTGCAGCTATTTAGGAAGGGAACAGCATTTTTTCTCAACTGAAAATATAATGGGGATGTTTGAAGATTAAAAACCAACATTGGGAATTAAATGGGGTTCAAAAATGGAATCCAAACTTTCCAATAAGATAATAATGTTATTGCCGATGAGATCTCAAGTTTGGAAGTTATTATGATTATGATATGGCGAATGATCCTAAATAAATTATCCTATGAAGGTTTTTGTCAGTGTAATAAGAATTGTGTTTCTTTAGTCGTAAAAAAGGGAGGGGCTTCAAAGAGAGGGGGTAGGGGGGCTTATCAAATAAGCCAGGGGAGCCTAAAGAGGAAAACGGTAGCATATAATGATGTGCTATGAAAAAAATTATCTGTTACTAACTGATTTATCGCATGGCGTGAATGTAGTATATTTATCACTCTGTCATTGTCGTTTAATATCAGCATGAGCCCAGTGGTTAATTTGGGCCTTTTTGGGTAGGTTTCTGCCCCAAGCTTTTCAAAACCTTTACCATATCCAAGACCAAGAATTTTGATTTTCGAAACCAACCCCCCCCCCCCCCCCCCACAACAAAAAAAGACATCCCATTTTGACGTTACATCGAAAAAGTCTATTACTTGGACGTAATTTGTTCCCATTTCAGACCACATGTCATTCCCTTGAGAGTAATATTCATTGTTCTTGTCGTATCCATATTCATGTGTCTTCTCATGCACAACCATATTTAAACTAAAAAAATTTCCTCTATGGGACTGAATTGGGAAAACATGACTCCCTTATAAAAGTGGGGCGGGGGTCCTCGTCGGAAATTCCGAAAATGACCCCTAAAAGGGACCTGTATATTGGGATAATGGGTGTGGCAGTGATGAAATTTCACCCCTGAGAGGGACCAATCAATAACGCATTTTTTTGTTTAGTTTCTCGATTTTATTTGCATCAAACGCCGTCTGCTCTAACAAATTCATGATGACGTCGTCATATACAAATCGCTTGCTTTTTTGTAGACCTTATACCCTAAAAGGGACCACAACATTCAGTTGGTGCGCATTCTCGTCTTTATCACCCTAAGCGGGACCAAAACCCTGATTTCAAACCCTAAAAGGGATGACATGGACCCCGCGCCCCCTTTCATGAGGGAGTCCCCCCCGTGGGTTAAAAGATGTTGCCCTAAATGAAATTGATACTCTGGCTGAATTAATATTTTCTCTTTGGTTAGGAGTATAAAATTCAAATTCTGTAATATATTTGTCGTCCCCATAACAAAACATAACGATTCATCAAGCAGCTGATAGGAGTGCCCTTCTCATTCTTTACCTGGTGGAATTCTTTTGCTCGTGGATCAGCCAACGACAACTTAACCGTTCGACATTTTCAGAATCATGTCTTCTTCTTTACTTGCTAATATTTTGGATTGCCTATTCAACATCTGTATTCATCTCTTTTTCTTCAAACGTTCCATACAGTAATTTTTTTTCAGGAGGAATGGTGTTATCGATTGTCGACAATTCAGTCTTTATACTTGACTAAACGGTCTTTATTTTGAAAATACTGTGTGGCAAATACATGCATCTTTATCACATCAATACTATGTACATAGAATAGAATAGATTAGAACGTGGACATAACGTTAGTTGGCGTCCCCTATCTAAATCTAAATTGAACATGACGTATGATGTTTTCGTGACAGTGGGTTATACGTATTCCCGACCAGAACGTACGGTATGAGTTTAGCGTGATGCCATAGGTCAGTAGCGTGACGCCCCGAGCTGTTGAAGGTCCTCTATCATTTCAAACGAATATTGCCATGACTTTTCCGGCATTAAAAAAAAACAAAAAAACAAAAAAACAAAACAAAACAAAACAAAACAAGCTAAAATTAATTCCAGTCTATTTTACGTGATATGAAATTAGGATGCTGGTTTATATCATAATATAACACTTGAGAGCCGGTTCCAAGTGCTATCAGTGAATCAGATACATAAATTAGTCTTCGGTTTCGAATTGAAAAGAGAGAGTGGAGGTGAGGTACAGCTACAATAAAGATAGCCGTATTTTGACATATCGTAGTCTACCGGCTTTAGAACTGAAGCACTTACAATTGAAGACCTTAGTGTTCGGCTTATATTAGGTGAATACATGTTTATTTTTGTTTATGTATTTTTATCAATATATAAATTTTTTATTTTTTTAGTTAACTCAATCCTAACTCAAACTCAATTCAACCTCTAACTCAGCAAATAGCCAATCCCACAACAGTCCAATAAATCTACGAGAGACTAAAGTGATCTTCATGGTTAGGCTTGTCATTAAACTTATTCCTTAAACTTATGGCGATTGCAAAAAGCCCATGAAGTAGTATATTATTAAACACAGTCCTTATTAGAAGTCTCTTATTCAGTTTTAGTTCACGAGTTTTTCACTCTATACTAATAACTTCGATCTCTTTAAAATCTCGAATATTGTAAAACGCCGATGCAAATAATACTTTAGTAACTATTATATTTTGCGGAGTGTCTAAATGTCCGCAGCCGGTCACATAACTCAAAATGCTAAATAGCCGGCAGTCCGAAACTTTTCATAAACTCATCCTAGTAGTATTATACAATGGATCCTAATGTATCCTACACGAATAATGATTTACTATAAAAACATTATGCAGCGAACACTTTCTTTTTATCATGTTATCACACTCTTTAATAACAGAGCTCACATAACTCAAAATATATTATTAAGCTAAATGGCTGGGAGACGAATATTTTAAATAAAAATCAAGGTTATATAAACTAAAATCCAAATCCAATGTTCCTATCTCGATAAAGAACCGTTTCGGACTGCCGGCAATTTAGTGTTTTGAGTTACGTGACCGTCAGTTGATTACCCTATGACCAAAAATATGGAAGTGCCATGAAAGGGAGCTTAAATATAGTATGCTTTTATATCGAGATAGGAACATTAGGTTTGGATTTTAGTTTATATAACGTAACCTTGATTTTTATAGAAATAAATTCGGACTGCTGCTCACTTAGCATTATGAGTTATGTGACCGGCTGCGGACATTTCAGACACTTCGTATATTTTATTGTGAGTCTTTTGAGTCTTCGCTCTATATTCGCTCTCTTCAACATACCTCAGACATCATAGAGTAAATCTAAGGTCGTAAACAAACAATACAGTTATTACCTATATATTTTTTAGTTCTTTTAAGTAAAAGGTTTCAATTTGTCTCGAGTATTTTTTACGAAGTTTATATATCTACAGAGATCTACAGACTTCAAGCAATTGGTGACTTTGAACGGAAATATGTAACGTAGAACGAAACCCCAAAAAACACAAATAAATTTACACTACCTCCCCGACGGGCTTATCTGTTAAGGTCGGTTCTGCCACAGAGATATTTGAAGCCATTTTTCAAGTATTCTATCGAGTGTTTTGATTGGCCATTTTATTTCGTCTACGTCATAGGTCAGTTCTGCCATGGAGGTCCGTTTCACCACGGCACACTTGGTCATACTCGGCCCAATATCGTTCTTTTTTACCACTTCGTGTTATTTTCGTTTTCGCGCCACAAAACAAGATGGCGGTTTGTTTGTGAAACATACGTTTTGTGGAAAAAAGTATGTTCATTTCTTAATGGCGGCCGTCGTAAGAATCAAAAATAATAGATTTGTAAGAATTAATTTACAAAATAAGGACGCTAGATATTTTTCTTTTGGAGAAATCGCTAAACCAGGCGTTCTTCATGGATACATTAAAGGTGAGTTTGAAATTTCCAGGTTTCCTGCAACGTTTTGCTTAGATCAAGAAACACGGTTTTAACATTGTTTGTTTTCTTTCTATCGTTATTTGTAAGTTTTATATCTATGTACTTTAAACAGGTGTTGTACAAACTACATATCCATTGTTTGACCATACTTATTATGGCAAGATGCGTAAAATAATACTTGCAGAAACCAGAGACGATGGTGATGATGATGATGAGTGCCTTGAGTTTTCAATATTCACTCGTGGAACTGTTGCTGAAAAATGTGCGGAAATTAAAGAAGGGGATTTTCTTCTGCTGGAAAACCCGTTTTTCGAACTATCACATCCTCAAAAGCCCAATTTACACATTACTGGAGACAAAAGATGTTCAGATATTTGTATTTGGGATATCAACAATAAAAGCAGATTGCTAGTTGGACATGAGGAAAACGGTCGTGAAAGGAATATTGAGACTAGTGTCAGTACGACAGATCAGGAACATGATTGTACTGATGATATGGATGTATCCATCTCTGATGGTGATGTCCCATTGTCCATGGACCAAGCAAATGCAGCAAATTTGGCAAAATCACCCAGAACTACAAGCAGCGATGATGTTGCAAAACGTCCAAGGCTTCCAAGAGGTAGTGCTATAAAAAAGAATGGTCCAAGTCAGTCTTCAAGGCTTCCAAAAAGTAGTGTTATAAAGAAGACTGCAAAGACTGACTCTTCTAGCGGAACCACTGATGTTGCAAAGTCTCCGAGGCTTACAAGGAGAAGTGCTTTAAAAAAGAATGTTTCAAGTCAGTCTCCAAGGCTTACAAGAAGCACTTCCGCAAGAGGAAATAATACAAGTACTAAAAAGTCATCTCAGGAAAACAAATATTCTTCTGCATCTCAGTCAGAAAGACCTTTGACTAGATCTGCTGCAAGGAAGACAACAGATAGGGATACAGTTTCCTCGCCACCACGAAAAAGGAAAAGAAAGTTTCAACTTGGCCCAAAAGGATCGTCAAGCTCACCTAGCAACTCTCCTGAGCTGAGAAATGTGGTAGCACTTGAAGATCAACCAAGGAAAAGCCCTAGAAAAGAAAATACACCCCAGTTACAAACAAGTAACACTAAAACTGCTAAAAAATCATTACCTCTAAAAACTACTGATGAAATTGGTGGATCAAGTAAAGGTTCACCTAGTCCTTTAGAGCCTCCCAAGGGTATTATTTCAACGGAATCAGGCCGGGAGAATGAAGACAAAGAAGTAGGGGAACTGCAGATGAATAGCCAAGCTTCCACGCCTAGTGGAACCTTTAGCTCAAAAAAGCAGAAGTGTTTTGGTCAGAGTGATTCTAATCCAGGTAAGCTGTGTATTGTCTTTATTTGAGTTTGGATACATTTTCTAATAAACTGGTAGAGTATATTGACTGAGTGAGTATATGTTGCTTGATATTTTTTTTATTACTTAGGAAATGAATGAGATCTGTGTCCTCTTTTCTGGGCAAAACTTGCCAAGTCAATAATGTTTTAGCATGATGGCAGAAAAATTAGTTTTGGACAGTCCTCAATATCTTAGGAAAAACTGATCCTAAAGGCTGGAGTAGACCAAAAGATTCCAAAAAAGTCCATTGACTATTTGATATATTTATGATTTGAGTAAATGTTTTGTAAGTGCTATAAATATTAAAAAGGCCGTAGTTTTGATTTCTTGTTTATTACTGAAATCATTTTTTTCAGGAACACCAAGAAAGAATCTGCAACCCAAATCTGAAAAAGCTGTGAATGCCACTCCAACAAAAACTAACAAAAGCCAAGGAATTGTTGCAGCAGTTTCCCCAGCCAAGGTAAACAAAGATACAAGAAACTCCACTCAACCCAAAACTGCTGAAACTGCTTCAGTGACCTTTGTAGATGATGATAAAGTACCTAAAAAAAGTAGCAGTCATAGTGACGAGCAAGGAAAAGGTGCAAAACATGTGATGGATAAATCTGGAAAACCAATGAAAGATAGGGATGCCGTAGTTGGTCAATCATCTGTTAGCGACCAGTCTACAGTTTCTAATGTAGCAGCTCCTTCAACCACTTCATCTAATGCTCCAGCTATTTCCACTGCATCTTCTGTTGTTCCATCTACTTCCACTACCTTGACAGGTGTACCATCTATTTCCACTAGCTCATCAAGTGCACCAACTACTTCAACCTCTTCAAATGTTCCACCTCAGTCAACCTCTTATACTGTTCCTGCTCCCTACACCAAGATATGTGACGTCAAATTGAACACCATGTGTGACCTTTATGGAGTGGCCAAGTTTTTTAAGCCACCTTGGAAGTCCAGAGGCACAGACATGTGTTCAGTAGTTGTTCTAGCAGATCCATCTTCAGATGAACCACTTGAATGTGTCATGTTTAAAGATGTGATTCTTCTGCCTCAAGTAAGAAGAGTTGGTGATATAGTAAGGCTGCATAGAATGAACATTAAGAAGTATAAAGATAAACTACAGGCTGTGTCTACAAGAGGATTTTCTGCTCTTGTTTTTGATGGCAATCTCAATAGTCCAGTCACAAAAGAAGCAGCAAGGGTCACCACTGGAAGTTTTTCCTTTAATGAAAGTGAGAAAAAAGTTGTCCAGGCCTTAAAAGAATGGCATTTCTCAAGACCTGACCTTTTTGAAGAGGCAAAGTTTCTGACAGTGTCTACAGTTGAACCAGATGTATATTTTGATATAATTTGCCAAGTGAAAGGGATGGCAAAACACACTAACATTGACTGTTTTGTGCTGAGAGTTACAGATGGTACCCAACCCAAGTATGATATCAAGAGTTGTGTAGATGATGACTCTTATGAAGAAGTTCTAGCAGTTGATAGCAATAATCAATCTCCAGTATTTGATGTTTTCTTATATGGAGAACATTCCTCTCTAGTAATGACCCTTGATGTCAAAGCTGGTACAGTTTTAATGCTTCACAATGTGCACTCTATTGCTACCCAAGGCGGTCCTGGAGCTAGTCTTCTAGATGTACTGGAACCAACTCTTGAACTTTGTATACACAGAGGTTCTGAATATGGGCGAGGAATGGCTGTTTTATCTCCTGATAGTGATGATGCTATGCAACTTCTCCAGAAACTAAAGCAGCAAGGTCAAAACTCTCCAACAAAACAGACATAAACACAATAAAGTATCAAATAAAATGCCTATTACTGTAATTTTCATAAACTTGCGAACTCTGTATCTGCAAGCTGCATGCTGGAAGTTTTTTTGCTGTTTCCAGTCAAAAATATAAAAGGTACCAACTGATTAGGTTTGATTGATGGCAGTGAAAAAGAAAATTTCTGTTATGCAGCTCGCAGACAGAGTTCGCATGTCTATTAACATTTGCAGTAAGTACTGTAAGTTTGAATAAATATGCTATCTAACACATAGTGTTTTTTAATGTACATATGTATGACAATTGTCTTTTTCGAGTTTCATGGTAACTTAATGTTTTCTTACTTTACTGCATTGTGGTTCAGTTATTGATGTAGATTTTTTATCATACCATTGTGCATATTTATAGTATCTTGATGGAAACCTCTTGATGATTATCCTATTAAATCTTTCCAATTTATTTTCCATTTTCCTTATTGCAATTTATAATGTACTCAAGGCTTTTCAATTGTTAGCACCTGGGGGGGGGGGGGGGGGGTTGGTCAAAATTGTAGGGGGTTACATTATTTTGAGAAAGTGGTTAAGCTTATCACATATTGAGGGGGGTTGAGAACTATTGGAGGATGATGAAAGGGGTTGTTCCCTCAAATATGGGGGGGGGGGGGGGTTGGGGGTTGGCTGCCTCTGGCCCCCAATGCACCAATAAATGAAAGCCTGCTTATAGACTTCTATATTTTGGACATAATGGTTCCCCATTTAACTCAATGTGTCATTACTAACCATCCTTTTTTAATGGTTGTGTATCGTTGAAAAGATGGTTTCCACCCTCCAAGATGGTTTTTACCCTCAGTAAATATAGAATATAGTGGACTAGTGCATGTGAAGGGCACCTCACAGAAGAGCCCTATACAGGGAGTGGTGGTTGTAAAATATATAATATAATACATGAATATGAATAAAACTAAAACAAAGAAACTTATTTTTAAGAATTAAACATTGGAAATAGGAAAAAATTACCCCCAAGGTAATATAAAGAGGTTTATTAGATTCATTAATTATCATATACTTTATAACTTAGATAGTATGCATGGGACCTCTGATTAGACGAGAACTGTGCTTTATTAGTGAATGGAGCAGGATTGCTGGTGCCATCTGTGTGACTGTGTAGGAAACTTTGCAAAGAATTGTAAGGAAACAGCATTGAGATTTACAGGAAGAGAAAAATTAGGAGAAAAAGGATAAAATAATTATGCAGTCCACTGGGGAAAATTATTTATATATAAAATTCATATCTTATAATTAAAAACTTCTCAATAGTGCTAATTATGCAGTATACCATTTCATGGAGTAGTGTTTGAACTATATCACTTACGAAAAATAAGAAAACTACAGTTAAAATTGAGTATTGCTAACAAATTTTGAGTGATTTCAAAAACACCATGTGTTGGGCTTCCTGTGGTTTGTAGTGGGGCACATTTTTAGCACAATCTGCTTTCTTTTCATCCTTTCTCTTTTAGAAATAAATAAATCATAGAACTTAAAGGTAATGTTCGTTCTATTGATTTTATCTTAAACAATTATGGGAATTTTTCAGTTCGTTTGTGTCCCATCACACCCTCCCCTCCCCCCATGTCCAATCGCGAAGTCTCGTGACACCATTGAACGCGGGCTTACCATAGCATTTGAGTATTTACTCAACTAGATTAGCTTATTTAACATTGCCCATCCAAGATTGCACAGACACAGTTATCATTCCTCGCTGTTTACGTGAATATCTGACTACTTTTTGTTGATTTTTGAGCTCGAAAACAAGCTAAGGTATGATTTGACCTCGCTGCATATTTTAATGTCATTGTTCAGTGATTGGCTCGAGCTCCAAGTTTTTCTTTACTGGCTTCTTTCTTAGGGAAAATCCTTCCCATATATTCATCTCAGGTCTTTGGAGTTTCTTCCGTCTTTTAGTGGCTTCCTACTTTGGTTAATGTCCTAATGGTTTTTTGAGCATTGTTTTCTTTGGCCGTCACTTACCGAGTCCCATACCGTGGAGCCGTACCGTGAATGATCAACATTTCGTTGTCTACAAATAAGGTTACCTGCTTAAATTACAGCGTAAAAAATTGAATTCGTATACCTAAGCGAAGGTTAGAGAACTTATTGTTCTCGTCAAAGATATTCCGAACTAATAATTTAAACATTTTAGCAGTGAATTTGGAGTATTTTTAGCATGGTCCCGTTGAAGCAGTTTTGTAGGTGTGTGGTTGTAGTTTGGTTGGCGTTATTTTGTTCTACATCAAGATCAGCGCCTCTAACTGAATCCATAGTCAAATCCTGGTCAGAAAAAGTAGAGCAGTATCTATTGAAACTTGCCGAAGAAGGCTTAAAGTCGAAGGAATTGCAGGAATACTACGATAGTGCGGTTTATACAGTGGAAAACAAGAAGGGGTCGGAAACAGTCAGTTCCGTCAAATCAAGATTGGGAGACTATTTTGTCAAAAAAGAACAAGCTGCTCGCGTAAGTATTTGTTTCTATCGCTATATTTTTACTTATAGCGATTAGTATTTAAATAATTTTTGGATGGAACTGAATTTTGTCTAGTAGAGAGATGACTTTGTCATATCCTTGTGTACAAGATTACAATGTTGTTGTCGTATGCATGGGTAATTAATCGGTGGGTGGGTAGGTCATTGTTACTAATGTTGAAAAAAAAAAATTTTAGCAGCCCTGGAAATAGCAAAACAGTCACCTTTAAAAATTTTAAAATAATGAAATTTAACATTCGATTTAAAAAAATGGAATGACATTTGATATCTTTTTTGATTTTTGAAGCCAATGAACAATATTATGCATGATTTTTCCCCTTTGACAACCATTATCATGTGCTTCCTGCAAGATTTGATTTTTCCATATTATTTCTGTCAAAATTTATTAATCCCTTTTCTCTAATTCCTAAGATAATTCTTTCTATTGCACCTGGTAGATGTCAAATCAAATTTTTTTTAATGCGATTTCTCAGAATTTTGAACTTTTGAATATCTCAAAGATGGAAACAATCTTCGTAATAAAGAACAGAGGTCTGTAGTTATTGCTTGGCCATTATAGTTTAAAGTGAGTCTTTTCTGTAAATAGAGATTTCTCATTTACTTTAAGAAGAGGAAATTGCCTGTCAAACTTTACCATTTGGTTTACATAGCATATGTAGTGATCGTATTAGCAGTTCTTGCCAAGATAATGTCTCAAATTCCCATTATGCAAACTGGCACAAATTTCCTTTTATACTGTAAATCATTGACATTTTTGGACGTCCAAGTTCCAGGTGGAAATCATCTGCTCCTTGGTGTTTTAATTTGATTTTAACCTCGAATGAAATGCGATCTGTTTAATTTAAATAAAGTGGAATTTTTACATCCTGTCCTGTTCTGAATCATACAACAAATATTAACATCAATCAAAGGACTAAAAAATTAATTACAATTTGACATTTGAATTTTGTATTTTGATTAACAGATCAAAAACATTTTTCCGAAATCCCAAGTGTTTCGATCAGAGTATCAAACACGGAAAACTGTTTTTGATTTTTTTTATAAAATAACAAACGCGCAAAAAGATCGGGAAAAAAAGCAAAGCCAAAGTAAATTCGCCCTTTGTGCCGTCTTATTCAAACTGACCAATGAGCGCACGTGATAGATTAGATGATAGATTAAAATCTGACAGTTGCAATGCTTGCACGCGCTAAGATGACGACAGCGTGTTCTGATACTCTCATCAAACATGGTTTTCGACCAATCGTAGCGCGCGTAGTATCCGAATTATTTTATAAACTCATTTCAAAAATGGTCGATGTACAGTATGGATTTTTTTGTGAAAATATTTTTAATAGCCTTATGATTAAATAATTTATAAAACATGAAAAATTTAAGGTATTATCCATCTGATTTACTTATATAAAACTTTCATAATGTTACAGGGGTATAGCCAGGATTTTCAGAAGGGGGTCCAAAATTTGAAAACAAGCCATTTTGTTTGGGCCCCCCAAAAGCCAAGCTAAAAAAAAAGAACGGCATTGCTTATTACATTTGCCACAAAGGGTGGGGGTGGGGGTGAGGGACAGGGGGCATGGTCCCCTCAGCCCCTGTACTGCCCTTGGGTTAACCTGGCTATTGCTGAAAACCTTCTTCAATTTTGGGAACCATATTTTTTGGTTCTCCATAAAAAATTCATGAAAACAATTGCAAAGCCCAAAAATTCAATGATCCCTTTGATTTGGTAACACACCCTTGACATTGAAAGTATGATAATGTTAGCCTGGTTAGTGATGTTAGCAATGGTGATGACAACCTCCTTGAATTTGGGGCAACGTCCATTTTTTTCATAATATTTTATGAAAACAACTGCAATGCCCAATATTTCTAATATCCTTTTAATCCTCATTTAAAGTACAGATATATACATTAAAGTTCAAAATAATAAGTTCACCCTTTCATATAGCATCATCCCAGCCATCTCTGAAAATGATCAGTTCATCCTCACTATATTCCAATTTTTCTTCCAATTTATTGTTTTTTAAATTCTAGTCTGAAAATTTATTATGAAACATTATATATTCCATTACAGAAAGTTGCAGAGCAAGTTCAGCGTTTGCATGATGAATTTTATACTAATGCAACATTGCAAGAGAAGGCCAAAGTGAAATATTTAAAGGACTTGGGGAAAAAATACTATGCTGATAAGGATATCGTTAAAACACTACCTTATTTGGATTTTAACACGTAAGTGTCTATGATTACTGACAGACCCTCTAGAAACAGATGGGGTGCTTTGCAAAACAACAGATTCCATCTGGAAGATGTTTGTGATCTCACTTAAATAAAC